>NW_026292822.1:61627-361627 GCF_016801865.2 Culex pipiens pallens
CATTCCGGTATACCTTCGCTGGTGATATCAGGAACAGCTCGCTGATGATCGCTACGTCACACAATCGATGTATTCCACTAGCGTTCCGATACACTTCCCCCTGCCAAGGCCACGGTCGTTGTTGTCTGATCTCCGGAAGCAAACCACACGTGGAGAAGTCCTGGTTGAACAGCGCCGTGTCCTCTCCATCCGCACTGATGTTCGTCTTCTTTCTTATCCACGGTAGATAATACGCCACATCAACAAACACAACGAAGCTCTTCGGATCCACCAACCGAGTCTCGGCCTCGATCTTCCCGTTGCTCAGAATCCCTCGCAGTCCCCACTTGCCGTCCTTCCCCTCGATGTACAGTCCTCCTCCACTGTCTCCGGAAGCCGGTGTAGATCCGTTCCGGAACCCAGCGCAGAACATCTTCCGATCGTACAGGAATCTCGTGTAATAGTCCGGATCACTATCCCGACAGCGACGTCTCGACACGATCAACATCGGAACGTGCTTCAACGCGCCAGTCAGCTTATGCTCCTCATCCTCGCCCCAACCAGCAGAGCTTCCCTTCTTCCCGATGATCAGCTCCTCAACGCTACTTCCACTCCACAAACAAAGCGGTTTCACGTAATCCGTAACCTCAAAATCCACCTCCACCTTCAGCAGCGCGATATCATCCTCCAACGTTCTTGTGTTGAACTCCGCATGCCTCACGATCTCCTCAACTCCAACCTCCTGCAGCGAGTGCTCCAAGTTGTACAGATTCGCAATCCCCGCCCGTACCAGCATCTCCTTGGCCCGCAGCGGTCGAGTCTTGTACTCGGGATACGTACAGTGCGCCGCAGTTAGTACAAACCTGCGCGAGATGATCGTACCCCCGCAGGCGTAGTTGGGTTCGGCCTGGTTCACGCTGTGAAACAGGGCCACGTGCCATGGCCACTCGCCGAGGCGGGAGTTCTTCCCGTAGTGAACCAACTCTTTGGCTAGGGTCTTCCGATGGCCACATTCAGCTTCAGTGACGGTTATGATTTTGTAGGTGATTAAAATTACGACCAGGTTCGCAACTTGATTGCGGAACATTATCGCAGGACTACGATAGAAGTGAACTGCGGTCAAGTAACGCCAGTATGCTACTAAAGGCTTTCAGACAGGCTGGCTGGCAAGTGAGCGTTAGATAACGAGATCCTATTAAATGTCGGATTTTGCACGATTTACAATTGCTGCACTGACATGTTTAGTAGGACTATAAACGTTGCAATTATCTGTTGTATTTGATGGTTATCCTTACAGTCACCGTGAGACTTCTTCAAAATATAACATTAATTCTATAGCTTGTTTTATCCGAATACTTGTAACAGTTCAGTGATCTTACGATTAAAATAGTGCATATAAAAATGCACATCTCTAGATAATACCAACGTCATCATAACTCACCACTAAACGCATAATTAACTAGTCCAACCAGTTACGAGAATAATAAAACCAATAAATTCCAGCAAACATTCTTCATAGTGTCGCGCAGCTATTAAGACGTCACCGAACGTCATCCCCAATGCAATCCACATTGGAGCTCACCGCACACACCTCCAAGCCACCAGCCGGCTTAGAACGTTCGTTTAAAACCAGTTTTTGCGGACGACTAGCTCAAGCAAGATTCAGTTGAGACGCAGAACGCTCGTTTGGTGGCACGCGATCGGCGCCGGTTGTTCTGCGACTGAAAGTGAACATTTTGGTCAACGCTCCAAAGTTCGGCGTTCGGCGATAACCTCGCGATCTTCAACTCTACGCAAACGCAACGAAATTGACGCGATAATGAGTACGTGCGACGTTTTCGTCACTCATTCTCCCGTTGAGGCTTCGCCGAACAAGTGTCGTTTGATTGCGAGATGTTCTGGCTTAAATTCGTTTTATTTACCCTACTTGGAAGATCCGTACTGGGAGGTAGGTCATCACTTCAATAGGTGATCGCAACTGATCAATTACACCCATTCCAGCGGACGACTGCGGCGTACGAATCCCAATCACCCAACAGCTAGTCAGCTTCGGCAATGCGTCCCGCCTCGGAGAATGGCCCTGGCACGTGGCGCTCTTCCACCGAATGAACCGAGCCTCACCGACGTACGCCTGCGGTGGCACGATCGTGGCCAAGAACTACGTCGTGACGGCGGCGCACTGCACTTACCCGCAGAGTCGCGCCCGGCCGCTGAAGATCGCGGAGATTCTAGTTCGAGCGGGGATCGCCAACCTGCAGGCGTTGGAGCACTCGCTGCAGCAGGTTGGAGTGGTGGAGATCGTGCGCCATGACGAGTTCAACTCCGATACGGTGGAGAGTGATGTTGCGTTGCTGAGGACGGCGGGGGAGTTTGAGTTTGGGAGTTACGTGAAGCCGATTTGTTTGTGGAGTGGGGTTGATGATGAGAAGGAGGTTGTGGGGAAGGTTGGGACGATTGCTGGGTGGGGCAGGGACGAGAATCAGCAGCTGCCGGATAACTTGAAACATGCGGGAATGCCGATTGTGTCGAGGAAGACGTGCAGGGATAGCGATCCGCTGTACTATACGCGGTATTTGTACGATCGTAAGACGTTTTGTGCTGGGTTTAGGAACGGGACGTCTCCTGGATTGGGGGATAGCGGTGGAGGACTGTACCTTGAGGTGGGAGGCAAGTGGATCCTTCGTGGGATCGTGAGCAACGGTAAGGTCGTGGCCGAAACGCGTCTGCTGGACACTTCCAACTTCATCGTGTTCACCGATGTGGCGTACTTTATGCCGTGGATCAAACAGAAGTTAAACATCGTTGATGATCTTCCGGGGACAACACCGCTGCAAGACTTTTCCGTTTGTGGGAAGAAGAAAGAGCCACAGTTCAAGCGAACCGGCTTCAAGGAAGAGCGAAAATGGCCCTGGCATGGTGAAGTCTACAGAAACAACAAGACAAGACTTTGCGAGGTTGCTGTAATCAGCGATTACTTCATGCTATCACCCGCCGAGGTTTACGATGAAGTTGACGTTCAGCACGCAGCGCAATTGATGGTAAAATTCAAAGTTTTCAAAGTCGGAAGAAGCCAAGTCTTCCTGGAGCAACGCATTCAACGGATCATTCGTCACGAAGAGTTACAGAGGGACACCCGACTGAACAATATTGCCCTGCTGGAGCTGAAAGCTCCTCTGAAGTTCACCGAGCTCATACATCCGGTCTGTCTTTGGGGTGGCGATCCTGCCGGTTGGACATTGTCCAGAGTACGAGGATATCTGGACGACTATGATCAAGAAATTTACGGTGAGGAAACCTGTCGTAGGATCTACAATGTTCCACAGGAAGCTCTTGGCGGTAGAGGATTCTGCTATCAAATCTCAACGTACGGATTCAGTGGAATGCTTGGAGATCTGCTGTTCCTGAAGCACGGTGAATCCTGGTATCTGCGAGGTATAACCTACAGCTTGATTAAGGAGCAATCAGTATTTGAAATTCTGCTTGCTGACGTTGCTCACTACAAGTCCTGGATTGACAAAAATGCAGTAGTAAAGTCGACAGATTTACTTGACATTGGGAAGTGTTCCCAGACATCGTACAGCCAGTGGATGTACCAGATCAAAAGCAGCTACCAGTTTCAGTGCTACGCTTCCTTGATCTCGCCAACCCTACTAGTAACGACTGCGTCCTGTTTAGACGGATTGTCTTTAGAATCTTTGTAAGTTTCCAAATCACCAACTGTACCCAAAATCTCATCCTCACCTTTCTTCCAGGAAAATTGTCAACGACCACTTCGGATCCATTGCAATGGCAAGCAAAATCCACGTCCACCCGTCCTTCGACAACCTCCTCCTCTCCAACAACATCGCCCTCATCCAGCTGGCCCAACCCCTCCCAAAACAGCCCATCTGCCTACCCAAAGCAACCCTAAAACCATCCCAACTACCCCTCCAATCCGTCAGCTGGCAGTCCGCCTATTCCCGCGCCAATCCAGTGGCCTTCCACGTGGCCAACTTCACCACAACCAACGTGGGCGGCTGTGCCGATCGTTGGCGCCGCGAGGGTGCCCAGGTGGACACCGCCGGCGGTCACATCTGTGGCCAGATGGTGGGCATCGAGCAGGGCTTCTGGTTCTACTGTGAGTCGAACCTGCACGGCGCTCCGCTGGTGTATCGCGTGGGGGAGGAGGTGCTGCTGCGCGGAGTGCTGGACATTGGGAAGGCCAACCATTGTGCGAGGGATGATTTGCCGGAGGTGTACGTGGATCTGCTGCACTATGCCGATTGGATCGTGGAAGTTGGGGTGGGGGAAATCGGGTTGTCGGTGGTTCCGGTTCCGGAGGGTAGGGTTGAGTGGAGAAGACAGAAGGGTGATTAAATTACTTGACAGACTGTTTATTTCAAAAGAAATTCCTTATCACTTACAAGTAGTATTCAACAAATGATAAGCGCATTAAAACCCACGTCGAACAGTCTACTTCTGGAAAATGTTGTGGAACGTGATTGTCAGTTTCATTGTCACTGTCATCTTCTGTAAGAGCGTCACTGCAAGTCCCAGCAATCAACAAACGGAATGTGGTCAACGAAAGCAGCTAGCTCGGGAGTTGATACACCACGGCCACCAATCCCGATCGGGAGAATGGCCTTGGCATGTCGCAGTGTTCCATAAAATCAACGCGCAAGCTGACTCAAGTTACGCCTGTGGAGGTACGATCATATCGCGGAAGTTTGTACTAACTGCGGCGCACTGTACGTATCCTCGGACTAAAATTCGACCGTTGCGGGCCAAGGAGATGCTGGTACGGGCGGGGATTGCGAATCTG
The DNA here is from genome assembly GCF_016801865.2 of Culex pipiens pallens. Taxonomy (NCBI): domain Eukaryota; kingdom Metazoa; phylum Arthropoda; class Insecta; order Diptera; family Culicidae; genus Culex; species Culex pipiens. The sequence continues at coordinate 66,408 of NW_026292822.1, forward strand.
TACAACTTGGAGCACTCGCTGCAGGAGGTTGGAGTTGAGGAGATCGTGAGGCATGCGGAGTTCAACACAAGAACGTTGGAGGATGATATTGCGCTGCTGAAGTTGGAGGTGGATTTTGAGGTTACGGATTTCGTGAAACCGCTTTGTTTGTGGAGCGGAAGTAGCGTTGAGGAGCTGATCATCGGGAAGAAGGGAAGCTCTGCTGGTTGGGGTGAGAATGAGGAACATAAGCTGACTGGCGGGTTGAAGCACGTTCCGATGTTGATCGTGTCGAGACGTCGCTGCCGGGATAGTGATCCGGAGTATTACACGAGATTCCTGTACGATCGGAAGATGTTTTGCGGTGGGTTCCGGAATGGATCTACACCGGCTTCCGGAGACAGCGGAGGAGGACTGTACATTGAGGGGAAGGACGGCAAGTGGGGACTGCGAGGGATTCTGAGGGACCATCGATCACTCCCAGCTGTGGGTGGGTCGAGCAACAATTGGCCAAAACGAAGGCCAATTAAATCGAGCTCGGAATCGTTTCTATCTGTGGGGCGTTAAGCTTCGTCCTTTGGCCAGATAAAATGGATTACTTCTTGGAAGCGGGAAAAAACAACTCTGCTCGATACTAAATCCTTCCTCAATGTAATGACCCACTTTTGGCGAGAAGGCGGCAGGGAAATTCGGGTGGAAAACGGTGGTTCCTTCGAGCAAGAAAAGCCATTCGGTTTAATTAATCAATTATGTCTGGATCGTTCAGCATAGATTGGGGGAACGTGGGCAAGAAAATGCAGGAAAGTCACTTTTTGCTGGTGGTCTTTAAGCGGCCATTAGGATGGCTCGATTTCGGATGAAGATATGGAATGGTATCGAGATGATTACGGTTCTTTGGTGGCATATTTGTTAAATACTATTTTCTAAAATAGCTTAAACTAATTGTATCATAATTTCTATTAGGATATAACAAAATATATCAATTTTGCGAATATTTCATGCCACGATACTGAAACCTCCACTTCGATTAACCAAGTTCAACCAACTGCTACAAATCAAAGACTCAATATCCGCTCGGGAAACCCCATCGAAACTCGATTGTTTCTGCTCGACGACGACGTCCATAAATAAGATGCAAACGCCTTCGCCGCATGCATAAATCTGCCACTTTCCTGGAACCGGAATCCAATCCTAGGCCACAGCTGGAGCCCGTCGTCGGCATCGTGTCCTTTAACCGTCGTCGCGTCAGTAACAAGAAAAAAAAGTTTGGCCCTTTCAATATCTTTATCGGAGAGGTCGGATCCTTCGTCGACGACGAGTTCGATGAACCTCGTGGATTTCTTGGAAAATAATTAAATCATTAATCATTAATGGTTATTTCATCAATAGAAATTTAATTTTCCATAAAAGCTTCTCATGACGTGAATCGCTGAATGATTTTCGAGCAAAAATAACAGCAAATTTCTCGGAAAGTAAACGATATTGCTCCGGCCAGATTCAATTATCTGACTAACCAACCGTAAATAAATATATACATCTCAAAAGTCCCCGGCAACAGCGTCGTCGTCGGCGGTGCTGACGTCGACCTCGTCGGATCCTCTGGGGCCGGTCGGTGTTGTTCGACATGCTCCAGTAGACCAGCAGCGTTTTCGGGGTCGTCATCGTCGTTAATGCCCCGAGGTCACCAACCAACCCCATCGAACAGCGGCAACTTTGGCCGAAACCACTTTATTATGACCCTGTGAGGCTTCCTGGAAGATGGGTTTTGCTTTCCCGCGAAAGCTTTACTCAGCTGTGTTGTTCTGGTTGATTCGCGGAAAATCTGTAGCGTTTTCATTTAAATTTGACTGTTGATTCAATACTATAATAACTTTCAACAATGCTGCAGTGACCACCGTTCCTAAATAAATCCCATATCAATTTTCCTCTCACACACACACCCTCATAATCTCTTCATTACAAATGCCAAATTCAATCAGCGCCGAGGAAGAAAAAAATCGATTTCGGGGGGTTTGCCATCACAGTCAATTGGTTTCAAATTTAACTCCATAGACGAGGAATCCAATCCACTGCCACCATCCCCCTAGAATTATTCATATCCCATTACATGCTCGTTTAAGCTTCGCAGCATCCGCGCGACCTGCCTCCCAGCAACAAAGCTCTCCTCAAATCCCACTCCCTGGCTGATGGGATCGATCTGTGATATTGATAGTAGGGTGAGTGATGCAAAAATTGACGAAAAATTCGAAATTTGTCGTAAATTGTATGTGATAAAAGCATCTCCGTAAAGCGTAGGTGGCTTCTTGTCATCACAAGAAAAATTATAAGATACTTGAATGGTTGAAATTCTTAAGTTGAAACTCTACTTTTTTGTTTCCGTTATAGCGTATATAAGCCATGGACTGATTTTCTTAACCAAAAAGTCATCATATTATTAAAAAAAAAAACATTATCTTTGAAAATTTAGTTATTTTTTATTTAATATAAAGGATTTTAAAAGTTATTACCCAGAAAAGGTACACAAAATTTAACAGTGATGTATTTTTTTTTATATTTGATTTTAAAAGTGCGTAATATTGAATATTTAACCCTTTAGAAATGTTAGTCTCGATTTAAAAAAATTGAAAATATTGTTTTCGAAAACATGGAAAATGTTTCATATTTTAACATTGTAAATCGGACCATTAGTTGCTGAGATAACGATGTTAGAAAATGGTGGGTTGTTTGGGTAACACTTGGAAAACATCAATTTTCATGTTTTAAATCTTAGCAACTAAGGGTCTTATCAACAAAGTTCAAAATCGCAAAATATAGAGAATTTTCTCAGCTTTTCAAAAATATTTTTTTCAAAAGTGAGCGAACATGCGCACTAATTTAAAATAATGAAAAACTGCGACTGTTTTCAAAAAAGTTACTTCAAAATGGCTTAAACTTGAAAACGGTGCACTTTATCAAAATTTCACTCAAACTTTTTTTTTTACTTTTTGATTGCAAATTTAATTTTACATCGAAAAATGAAGTTGAAAAATGTTTGTGACCGATATTCGATTTTTTGAAAAAATATGTGTTGATTAAAAAATTCATAACACGGTTAAAGATTTTTTGCACAACCTGAAAATTTCTGAAAAGTTGGCATTTTATGTCCTCTAAAACGTATCAAAAAATAAAAAAATAAATAAAAAAAGTATTTTTTTGCAAATCAAGTTTTAGTGACAAAAAGTTAAATAAAAAATCACCAAAATTTGGTTTTACAGTGTATCATTTTTTTCAGTGTAGTCCATATCCATACCTACAACTTTGCCGAAGACACCAAATCGATAAAAAATTTCCTTCAAAAGATACGAATTTTTGAATTTTCATACATCGTTTTTGTATAGATAGCTGCCAAATTTGTATGGAAAATTATATGGACAAACTAATGATGCAAAATGGCTTCTTTGGGCATACAGAATGACCAAAAAAAAATTAATCGGATTGCTCAATGAGAATTGCTCAGTAATATTATTGTTTGAAACATGTTTCATTAACTATTGCATACACTTTTTTCTGATATTTTTATTTAGTAGTATTTGAAAAAAATATACGCGTAAAAAAATCTTCTTTTTAAAGTCGTAGCCTAGTTTTTCTTGTTATAATCGAATTTAAAGTGTTCAAATTTTATTTTAAAGGCAAACAAGATCGATCACAGATTTTTTTTCGAAAAATCAGTGTTTTTATTTTGTTAACCAAGTTATTTTTTTTAGTTTTTTAACAAAATACATATAACTACATAACATTGTTTAAATGTCATATTTTTACCTAAAATTGTTTTAAACCATTTTTGTTTTAAAAAAAAATCATTTCAATTGATTTGAAAGCTTAAATTTTATATGAAATTTAATCTGCTGGAAATGCCATTAAATTTGAAGATTTTTTCGAATCATGTTTCAAAAACACGTGAGTACGAAAATGCATTTCGTTTTCCGATTGCAACATATTTTTTTCTTAAGATAATCATCACACTGTGAGTATATTTAAGTAATCCTTTCCATCAACATTTTATTCATTGTTATAAATAACTTTTTAAACTTTTAAAATGTTATTCCATACCATTCCTTGCGTACTTAATTTGTACACTTCATTTTGCGGAAAATTCTCAAACCTATCAAAGTACTTCCCGGTTTACAGTTCTGATGCATTCAGAAATAGAAAAATAGAGGTTTTTTGGTTATCACTCAAATTAAACAGTATGAAAAATTAAAAATACGTATAACTTTTAATTTTCTTTTTTATTTTTGCCATAAAATATTATAGGATTTTTTACTTTAAGACAAAATATGTAAATGGCTTAAAATTTAAAATTAAATTCGTCGAAGTTTTGAAATAAATACTGGAAATGTTCTGAAATTAAAAAAGCTACACCTCCTGTTAGTAATTTGAAATAAAACTATAACAGTGGTTGCCGAAAACTCAAAAATAAAATTATTAATATTGAACAGAATAGATGCTATAAATATTGTGCAAAGTTCTTTGACAAATTGGAAATGTGTGACGTAACGCCTTGCAACTTTTTTGTGATGTTTTTTTGTCTTGCTAAAACTTCATTAAACTTTTTGTTAGTTTTACCAAACTTGTTTACGTTAATAAAAACTTGTTTTTTCACTGCATCATTTTTATGTCATAGCCCATTTATTTGCAAAAAGTGTTTATTCATGTTCATTAATAAAAAAATTCTGAATAACTCAGGCCGTTCCAAATATTTTTTGAAGTTTATGTCCCTCGGCTTTGTTCAAAGTCGTAGCTGGAGGGGAGGGGGGCAAAAATATAAAAAAAATATATAAATTGAAATTACAAGCCCAGGTTTCAATATTTGGATTAAAAAAGTATTTTAAAATGCATTTTACACGCGCCTAGTTGCTTTCCAATCATTAGTTTTCAAAATATCGAGGTATCACGGATTTTGATTTTCACGAAAAAAAAAACTTTTCGTCGGACTGTACATTAATATTTCATAAAAATTAAACCTATTTCCAAAGGAGTTCAAATATGCTAAATATGATTATAAACGCAGAGAAATGCGTTTTAACTGGTTTTCTGTTCATTAATAATTAATTTTCATTTGAAGGGGGGGGGGGGGGGGGGGTTTTGACATAAACGTTGAAGAATATTTGCAACGGCCTTACTATGAAAATTGAAAACAAAGTTACAGCCTTGCAGAAATTTAAAAATAGTTGAGTAGTGTTTTCCATTAGCCTTAAATATCAGCTAACGATATCATTTTTTGATCCTGAAATCGTTTTTTCATACATACAAGTCAACATGCTTTTATTTCATACAAATGTTTAAATATTATTGAAAATAGTAGTTATGCAACAAGTTACAAAAAGAGGATTTTTTCAGCCCGAGTCGTACATTTATCCAACGAGGTTCACCGAGTTGGATAAATACGACATGTGCTGAAAAAATCATGTTTTGCAACGAGTTCCATACAACATTTTTTGCAATTCCGAAAAACATCCATTGAGTGAAATTTTAAGTAAAATTTTCATGTTTTTTGTCAATAAATCGTTTAAATCAAATTTTTTTTGAAAAGTGTTACTTTTCGAAACAAGTGCTGAAAAGTTCAACTTTTCAGCACCCATTTGAGTGCTGAAAACTAGAACTTTTCAGCATTTATTTTGAAAAGTGTTGCTATTCGATTCTGTTATTTTTGGTACAGAAAAGTAGGCTATTTCGTCGTTTAAGAATGACAGGAAAAGTAGGGGAAATTCTCGTATCTTTGGCAGGTTAAGCACTCGCTCCTAACTCCATCCAATTTGCTGATTTTCACTATTTAAACAACTAATTTTGCAAAACTTTTGATAGAAACTTGCTTGCTCACTTCTTATTGAGCTATTTATCACTCGATTTCTGTTGAAATCGCTTTTAATGAGCTTTAATTGCATGTCAAAGTTCTGACCTGCCAACATTAGAGGCACGCTGGAATTAGATGCTGTTCCCCTAAGTAGTTTCACGACGGAATTGCAAAAATAGTTTTATACAATTCCGCCCTAAACGGTCTTCAATCGATCAAGAATGTTATTCCGCTAACATGTTATGTTATAATTATTGTCGTTTCGTTCAGCATCTTTACAAGAATCTAGGTATTGGCTATGAAGTCAAAAACGGTAAAAATCTGGAGTTCAAATCATAATTGGAATCGATAACTTTTCAGAAGCCAGAGTTGAAGACTGAGACAAAATCGATTCCCTTGGAAAATGTGAATTAAATTAAACAAAAACAAATGGAAATTTTGCATTGCTTTTACTATGGAAATAATAAAGAAGTGTTTATTCAACAAAATGGTCATGAAAAAAAAGATGGAGTATTTTTTTTAACACAAATCTAAAAAAACCATTGAGAAAATATTTGAAAACGGCGTGATTCACTGGCCATAATAAGCTATTTCACCCTACCAGACTTCCATATCCGTTATTTTTCCCAGCTGAAATCCCACCATCGATGGCTCGAAATCACGCACGCAACATTACCACGCCTAGTCGGTGGGCCGAACCTGGACGGAGGAGGGACACGTGGTGGATAGGTTTTAGTGGGAGTAACATCATCGCGTGAATTATTCTCTGCGGTTACAGCGCCCAGCTGGCAGCAGAACTCAACAGGATAAACCGCAACGGATACCGCACGTTTGGAACCAGATTGAAGCTTGTGATTTTTGCACGATTGGCTGCAAATTGCAACTGTCTGTCAACGTTGCAGATGGTGGGGCAGTTTATCGTAATTTATTTTTTGTTTCATAGATGTTTGTGGTTTGTGGAAATATTGATTTTTCGCGTGCAAACGTGTGGAATCTAATAAGCAAAAACCGCAGCTGCCCTTAATTAGTTTTACATTGCCGCAAAATTTCCATAAACATCAAATTAATTTCCCTTCGTCAACGCGCCCAACCAGTTGAGCCTCGCTCAAATTGAGCAATTTTTAATCAAAATCACCCTCCATCACAAACATGTGAACCCACACAAACTGTCCACATAAAATGTTATCCCCTGGACAATGATATGAAATATGTGCTGTAAAGTCGTAAAACTGGAAGGACAGTGCCATAAAATAAACTTGCTCCCTTAACTTCATGCACGTGTAGAAAAAGGGACCCGGCATTCCAAGGTGAGACCATTTTTTCGTACTGTAAAACCTGAAAAACCACATTACGCTCACATTTCCTGGAAAGCTGGGCTCCCTCACCGGGATGGTCATCAATCTGGTCGTCGTTTCCTCTTTTTTTTTCTAACTGAGCAGGGTCCAGAGAAAAGGTGTAAATTGTATTCGCACGCAACTCGCACCGAGTTGTTGCAGCTCATGCCAGACAAATCACCTTTTTCCGGGACAGAACAAGACAAATTGGAGCCCGGCCTCGGAACGGGTATCAATCTCCTTCCTCCAAGGACGTCGACTCTGGCAGGCTGAATTTAATTTGTCCGGGGACTTTGGGTAAACAGCGTGTCCGACATGTGATTATTGGATTTTTTTGTGAGTTTTTCGTTGTTGATATTGAGAAGGATATTATGGGATACCAGGCGTCTCCATCGAAATTTATCTGATTATCAACTTTGATAAAACCAAAAAAAAAAACGTAATAGAAAAGCAACAACTCCGGGTAAGCCTATTGACATTTTCATCAATTTTATGAACCTTCAACAAGTCTTGTGCACGAAAGGAAGAAAGGACGAAACCCCAAACCCCGGGACAGGTAATCAAGTTATGATGGAGATGTGACACACCGGGTTCGCCGAAAAGAAGCTCAAAAGAGTGTGTAACAAACAACGGAAGGTTATTACCTTATCCGGTGTTGTTGACTTCATGTTACTGGGCGAAAGGGCGTTTTTGGGAGGCTGCAAAAGATTGAAGGGTGGTGCTCGTTTCGGGTGTGATTGAGTCGGAAAATTTGGGTGGTAAACAAGTAGGAAATAAAGTGAGCTGATGATGAAAACTACGTCATAAATAGCCGGTTCCATACACCTTTATTTCAGTAGAAATTACTGCATTTTGACAGTTGAGCAAATCTGTATGAAATCAGCCTTTTTATTTAAATTTTGCATTTTTAATCCGGCTGAAACTTTTTTGGTGAATTCGGTATGTCAAAAGAAGCCATTTTATATCATTGGTTTGTGTATATAATTTATCATACAAATTTAACAGCTGTCTATACAAAGATGATATATGGAAATTAAAAAATCAGCATCTTTTAAAGTATTTTTTTTATCGATTTGGTGGCTTGGACAAAGTTGTAGGTATAGGATTACACTGAAAAACAATTATGCAAGGTATTTTTTTTTTTTGGTGATTTTCAATTTCACAATTTTTTCTGCCGAAAAAACATTATTTTCAATTTCTTTTAGTTTATGATATGTTTTAGGCGACATCAAATGCCAACTTTTCAGAAATTTTCAGAACTGGCAAAAAATCGAAATATTGGTCGCAAAAATTTTTCAATTTCATTTTTCGATTTAAAATTGAATTTGTAATCATAAAGTACTTTAGTGTAATTTTAATAAAGTGCATCGTTTTCAAGTTGTAGCCATTTTCAGGTAACTTTTTTGAAAATAGTCACAGTTATACATTTTTTTTAAAACTTGGTGTCAAATTTAAAAAAAAATGTTGAAAAGCTTGGAAAATTCTCTAAACTTTGCATTTGAGCAGTTCTCTAGGATTTCGGTCATTCGATTTTTTTTGTATTTTTTAATCCGGCTGAAACTTTTTTGGTGCCTTTGGTATGCCCAAAGAAGCCATTTTGCATCATTAGTTTGTCCATATAATTTTACATACAAATTTGGCAGCTGTCCATACAAAAATGATGTACGAAAATTCAAAAATCTGTATCTTTTGAAGGAATTTTTTGATCGATTTGGTGTCTTCGGCAAAGTTGTAGGTATGGATACGGACTACACTGGAAAAAAATGGTACACGGTAAAAAAATTTGGTGATTTTTTTATTTAACTTTTTATCACTAAAACTTGATTTGCAAAAAAACACTATTTTAAATTTTTTTTTGTTTTTCGATATGTTTTAGAGGACATAAAAAGCCAACTTTTCAGAAATTTCCAGGTTGTGCAAAAAATCATTGACCGAGTTATGATTTTTTAATCAATACTAATTTTTTCAAAAATTTAAATTTTGGTCGCAAAAATTTTTCAACTTCATTTTTCGATGTAAAATTGAATTTGCAATCAAAAAGTACTTTAGTGAAATTTTGATAAAGTGCACCGTTTTCAAGTTATAGCCATTTTTATGCAACTTTTTTCAAAATAGTCGCAGTTTTTCATTTTTTAAAATAAGGCACATGTTTGCCCACTTTTGAAAAAAATATTTTTGAAAAGCTGAGAAAATTTTCTATATTTTGCTTCCTCGGACTTTGTTGATACGACCTTTAGTTGCTGAGATATTGCAAGGCAAAGGTTTAAAAACAGGAAAATTGATGCTTTCTAAGTCTTACAAAAACAGCCCACCATTTTTCAATGTCGATATCTCAGCAAATAATGGTCCGATTTTCAATGTTATAATATGAAACATTTGTGAAATTTTCCGATCTTTTCGAAAACAATATTTTCAAAATTTTCAAATCAAGACAAACATTTCAAAAAGGCCAAACATTCAATATATCGCCCTTTTAAAATGTTAGTCTGGGTTTAAAAATTTTGAAAATATTGTTTTCGAAAAGATCGGAAAATTTTACAAATGTTTCATATTATAACATTGAAAATCGGACCATTAATTGCTGAGATATCGACATTGAAAAATGGTGGGCTGTTTGTGTGAGACTTAGAAAACATCAATTTTCCTGTTTTTAAACCTTTGCATTGCAATATCTCAGCAACTAAAGGTCGTATCAACAAAGTCCAAAAAAGCAAAATATAGAGAATTTTCTCAGCTTTTCAAAAATATTTTTTTCAAAAGTGGGCAAACATGTGCACTAATTTAAAAAAATGAAAAACTGCGACTATTTTGAAAAAAGTTACATAAAAATGGCTATAACTTGAAAACGGTGCACTTTATCAAAATTTCACTAAAGTACTTTTTGATTGCAAATTCAATTTTGCATCGAAAAATGAAGTTGAAAAATTTTTGCGACCAAAATTTCGATTTTTTGAAAAAATTAGTATTGATTAAAAAATTCATAACTCGGTCAATGATTTTTTGCACAACCTGGAAATTTCTGAAAAGTTGGCTTTTTATGTCCTCTAAAACATATCAAAAAATAAAAAAAATTAAAAATAGTGTTTTTTTGCAAATCAAGTTTTAGTGATAAAAAGTTAAATAAAAAAATCACCAATTTTTTTTTACCGTGTACCATTTTTTTTCAGTGTAGTCCGTATCCATACCTACAACTTTGCCGAAGACACCAAATCGATCAAAAAATTCCTTCAAAATATACAGATTTTTGAATTTTCGTACATCATTTTTGTATGGACAGCTGCCAAATTTGTATGGAAAATTATATGGACAAACTTATGATGCAAAATGGCTTCTTTGGGCATACCGAAGGCACCAAAAAAGTTTCAGCCGGATTAAAAAATACAAAAATTAAAATTGAAGAAAAAAGACCGATTTCGTAGAGAATTGCTCATTTTAAACTTTGTTGATACGACCCTTAGTTGCTAAGATATTATTATGCAAAGGTTTAAAATCAGAAGAATTGATGTATCCAAGTCTCACAACTGTGAAATTTTTCGATCTTTTCGAAAACAATATTTTCAAAATTTTTAAATCAAGACATACATTTGGGTAATTCTCTACCAACTCATACGAAATCGGAAAAAGTTGCCCCGACCCCTCTTCGATTTGCGTGAAACTTTGTCCTAAGATGTAACTTTTGTCTCTGATCACGAATCCAAGGACCATCTTGTGACGTAGGAGCGGTACGACCCCTTTCATTTTTGAACATGCAAAAAGAGGTGTTTTTCAATAATTTGCAGCCTGAAACGGTGATGAGATAGACATTTGGTGTCGAAGGGAATTTTATGTAAAATTAGATGCCCGATTTGATGGCAAAAAGAATTCCAAAAAACGTATTTTTGCAATTCCGTCGTGAAACTACTTACTTTTCTTGTCATTCTTGAACGACGAAATAGCCTACTTTTCTGTACCAAAAATAACAGAATCGAATAGCAACACTTTTCAAAATAAATGCTGAAAAGTTCTACTTTTCAGCACTCAAATGGGTGCTGAAAAGTTGAACTTTTCAGCACTTGTTTCGAAAAGTAACACTTTTCAACATTGTTTTGATTTAAACGATTTATTGACAAAATACATGAAAATTTGACATAAAATTTCACTCAGTGTGTGTTTTTTGGAATTGCAAAAAATGTTGTATGGAACTCGTTGCAAAATTTGATTTTTTCAGCACTCTTCGTATTTATCCAACTCGTTGAACCTCGTTGTATAAATGTACGATTCGTGCTGAAAAAATCCTATTTTTGCAACTTGTTGCATAAACTACTATTTTCATCGCAAAAAAAAAAACACTGAAAAAGTTTTAAAAACTCTGCTATTTTCCATAACTCGACTGCACATTTTTTTTTTCAAATTTGATGCTCTTTTCGAATCTATACTGACCCAGAAGGGTATTTTTTTCATTTTGAACAATGAATTTTATTTTGAAATTTCGCGTTTTTTCTTACTTTACAGGGTTATTTTTTTTGAGTGTAATAATGTTCTACAAAATTTTAATATATATTTACATAAGGAGTTTGCTTACAAATATCACGAGTTGTTGCGATTTTACAAAAAAAAGTTTTGAAAAAAATATTTTTTGTGTTTTTTTTTTGGTTCGTCGTCCGTGTCTGTCGCGGGTGACGATGAACGGCCATGATCGACGACGACCAACTTTTTCAAAACTTTTTTCCGTAAAATCGCGATAACTCGTGATGGTTACAAGCAAACCCCTAATGTGGAAATATATTTTTTTTTGTAATTGTTCGATCTACAACTTTGTAGAACATTATTACACTCTGAAAACTAACCCTGCAAAGTTAGGAAAAACACGAAAAATTTTGTTCTAGGTGAAAAAATGACCCTTCTGGGTCATTGTAGATTCGAAAAGTGCATAAAAAATCCCTTAAAATGACATGTTCCAAAAAAATTTTGCAGTCTAGTTACGGAAAATGGAAGAATTTTTAAAACTTTTTTTTGTTTTTTTTCGATGAAAAATACGTTTTTCAGAATTCTGAGTGGCGAGCGTCTAATTTTACATACAAATCCCTCCCCGTCACGAGATATCAAAAAACGGACCTTGAATTCGTGATCAGGGACAAAAGTTACCTCATAGGACATAGTTGACTCAAATCAAAGAGGGATCGGGGCAACTGCTATGTGAGTTGGCGGAGCATTGCCTAGTGAAAAAAAGTGAAATTGAAAAATCCCTTCAAAAGATACAGATTTTTGAATTTTTTTATATTATTTTTGTCAGCTTTTGGACAGTTGCCATTTTTTGATCCGTTTTGGACAGCTGCCAAATTTGTATGGAAAAAAACCTTATAAGAAACATAGGAAACAAGAAAAGAAAAAAATGATAGAAGATGTAAAAAGTGAAGATTCCCCATTTTGAATTGATTAAACTTTAATACTAACTTCAGGTCAAAACTGGACCCACCAGATGAGCTCAAATTTTCAGGCTAGCCTCTGAGGCCTTAGTGCAAAGCACCGCTCCAAATCCAAAACTTTTGTCTTCTTCATATATCCGTGAACCACGCTACTGAATATCTATTGACAGGATTCTGATATATGAATTCCTGGAGTTGGAGTCCAAAAAAACAAATTTTGGGTGCTTGCTTTTTGGGTGATTTTAATCCCCCTTGACTAAAAGCGGTTTCAAAAACACCAAAAAAGCAAAACCTGGAAATTTGGTTTATTGGACCTTTTCAAAAAATCTCCAGATTTCTGAAATAATATTAGATTTTGGTATGAAAATCTAACTCAAAGTACCATGCTTATCCATCAAAAGTTGTGCCCATTACATTTTCCAAAAGACGCATGGTGCTTTATATTCGAAAAATCTACCGAAATCAATTTTTTAAATAACAATGTCTCAAAATCCTGTTTATTGATACCTGTTTCCAATTTTTGGATATGTTACGCAAGGACCACTCTAATCCCTAAACAAAAAATAAAGGTCATATTTGTTTTGCCAAGCAAATCTCAGGACAAATTTGACCGAAATTGGAGCCCTTTTGTTCTGGATCCTGTTGGTTTGACGTGGAATCGCTATGTTGATATTTTACACAGTGTCACTTTTTTAAGTTTTCTTATAAAACACTTGAGGTAAGCTTGTGCTACAGATATAACAGATATAAAACTAAATTCATCCCAAATTAATGACAAGTATTGTTTTGACATTTAGTTTTCCTCACATGAAATTTTGTGATTAAAATAAACATGATTCTTTGAATTTCTGCAAAAGATTTTTTTGTCAGCTAATAGATTAAGAACTAAGTTGTTTTTTTTTTCAACTTTTTAAACACATTTTTTGTTCCAAACATTTAAAGATTCCTTATAACTTTTCAACAACTCGACACAAATTTCAATATTCCAAATTTCACTGCATCCAAGGAACTCGCACACTGCATACAATAACCGTCTCGTTTCATCGCTTCAGAAGAATGTTTTCCATTGGCTGCTGTTCTGCTACTGTGAAAATGACACAAAAGTTCGCGCGCTTTTCCATCTTCCTTCGTGTGTCTGTGATGGATGTGTGCTGCCTTTTTCCGCATGATTGAACTACTACTGCTGCTTCCTTCCTCTTTGGAGTTTGTTGTACGCTCAAAACTTGGACGCGAGGAAGCCATTTTCATATTCATATGGAAAAGCATGAAAGGTGACGTGATTTTGGCGGAAAAGTGGAAATTTAAGGTTGAGTTTGATGTTATCGATAACATTTCTGAGTACTTCAGTTAATTTTAAATTTAATTTCCCTAAAATTAAATTGGTTCAAAATGGACGACTCCCACCTTAAATGTAGATTCTTCAGGGATGGTGTTAAAAGTTTCGCTTGAATTCACGACGGGAGGGAAGACGAAAATGGGTCCCATAGCTTAATAAAATGAGATGAAAGCTCGCAGTGCTTTTGGTCCCCACCTTTGGGAATATTGATGGTATATGGTTGACACACATCTATCCTTGTGCGTTAAAAATGGTGGAAATATGATCAAGGTGAGCTGCTTTTGAGGGAAACGGGATCTTCGCATGAGTTTGAAGTTGTCCTTTTTAAAAATTGAGATTGATTGTCTCATTTTCATTGAAATAAAAAAAAATGAAGCTTCAAGGCAACCCCCAACAAGATAATCCTTCTTTTGAAGCTTCTCCTCCCTTCTTTAAAGTTTAATTCCACCTCTAACCCGTAATCATTACGCCGTGTCGTGTTTTCCTTTGTCGGCGCAAGGACATTTCCACAGGACGTCAACGACATCGGTACAAACGACCAATTCCACGGATTTTGTCTTCCGCCCCGAGATTCCTTGTTCTTTCGTTGGTCATTACATTTATTAGAATTGCTTTTGTAGCCGTTTTCTACCCCCCCACCCCCTTTCCCCCTACCAGAAGTAATTCCAGACTCAGACTGAATTTTCTCGGGGTTGGATTTTTTGTTTTCAATGGGAATCGCGTTTCTATGGCAGCCCCTCGTTGGACATGTCACCATCAACTGGGGGAGGATGCGGCCAAATCAGTGGACGCAAACAGATTCCGATGTTGAAATTAATCCGATCAGAACGTTCCGTTCCCCGTCCATCAGTCAAGAGCTCTGAGGCTTTGATTGCGGAAATTGGATGCCAACCGACCATTCTTTGAGGATGTGATGAACGAGCTCTGTGGTGGTTTCCATGGAATTGGTACTTGAGGAGTGGGGGAAGAATCAGGTGAACAGAAAAGGACTATTTTTTGTAATGATCAGTTGAGGCAATTGGATTTCAATTTAACATTTTCAGTGGGAATTTTATAACCTAGATTTTTATTCAATAAATTAACATTCTCACATACATGATAGTGGAAGGTACTCTAATACACTCGACTTTAAATTTTCAGAAAATGAATACAAATTATTCATAACCGATTGACATACTTCTCACAATTTCAATTTTTCTTCTCTCTTCATATTCCAGAACTCATCACCATCTCGCCGAGATGCCACCCGGAAAAACGTACCACTCGTGATTGAATTGAATGTAAATTTTCGCTACAACACCACTTGTGCCACCAAGCGTTGGCAAATCAACATCCATTCTCACCGTCGAGAAAAGTCAGAGTCGCACACACACACACAAGAGCACCACCTCCCTGCACACGACGATAAAAATGCATTGCAGAGAAAATGCACTCAACAAAATGAATGCATAAATAAATAAAGCATAAATCATAAACCTTGTTGCAACCTGCGCGAACATCGTCTGTTCGTCGTACCTGAGTTCTATACCACGTGTGTGTGAAAGGAAGAGACCCTTCATCCAGGTGGATTTGCGCGCAAAGCCGGTGGAAAAACCGACATCGTTAAAGAATTTTCATTCACACGTGGTGCGCAGTGTTCACCGCTTTTCCACGCCGTGTCACACACCACTGTAAAGTGTGCGCGCGAGTTTAGAAGAGTGGGGCCGTGTTGTGGGTCGCGAGGGAAAATTGCATGAAGAGTGACGTAAATTTGATTGCAATTTTTTGTCCTCGCCGACACCGGTAAAGTGAAGAAGAGCGGCGGCGCAACTACTAGAACGATAGTGGAGAGAAGTTGCTGTTGGTTCTAGTGTTCTGAGTGGAAAAACATTGCAAGTGACTATGAGTGATGGATAAGGGTGGCGTGGTTTGAAATTTTATGGAAAAGAAAATACTAAGAAAATAACTAGATTTTACAGTTCTTATCTAAGATATCAAAAATCATATTTTGAGTGTACATAATAATTGCTATTTCAAAATCATTTCAAAAATCAGGAGGCAACACATATTTTTCCAAAAACTACAATTTTTTAAAGAGGATATTTTTCAGCAATAAACCATTTTTAATGCATTTTCCCGAGTTTCATTTTTATAATGATTAGAATCGTTTATACACATTTTAATTTTTTGTGGTATTTCAAAGTGCAGTTGCCAAAAAGTTAACGTCATGATTCTAATTCCCGGACGCTTCGAAACCTGGACACTACATCTTGTTTTATCAATTATTTGGATATAAGTTCGCATTATGAATGTCAAAACTGTGTTATTTTATGAATTCCAACATCAACTTTCATTTAAAGTTTGTTTGAACTAGAGGTGGGCAAAACCGCTCTTTTTTAGGAGCCGCTCATTTTCGTTCGCTCTTTTAAAAAAGCCGCTCTTTTGAACGGTTCTTTCGCTCTTTTTCAAAATTTTGATGAAATGGGGTTTTTCAAGAATCGTGTGATTTTATAAGTTATTTCACATTGGACTTTTATAAATTAGGCCGTACCAAACATTTTTTGAAGTTTATTATGTCCCTCAATTCTGGCCAAAGTAGCAAAAAAAAATAACAAGCCATGGTATAAACATTTTAATGAAAAAAGAAAAATGTTTGTAACGGCCATATTTGATGAATAAAATAAATAAATCTGAAAACGAGAAGATGCCCTTCAAAACCATAGGTCTTGGTGGTCTCTATGTCAAAATTTCTACTCAAAACTAAAAATTCGAGCAAATGAATGGCATCCAAACTGAAATGTAGGATGCTGGAAAAATTGCTATTGATTTTAAAATTGCTTTTATTTCTGAAAGACTAATGCTTATATTTTATTTGGAGAAAATATCATGTGAACTCTTCTCTACATTCTGATTTAATAGATAACTTCTTTAAACGCTAATGTTTAATCGGATAAAATGATTATTTTTTCCGAAACTTCTCAAATATTCAGTAGATTTTTGGTAATATTTGAAAAATTATGCTATTTGAAATGCTCAAATTTGTATTCCGGTATTACTTTAATGTACAATCAGTTGTACAATGAAAAGTTTACTTCATTTTCTTTAGAAAATCATTTACTTTTGGGATTAATTTTTATAAGCATTAAAATTTTTGAAATTGCATTTTCAATTCTCAAAAACAAATTTAATACTCTTTTTTTTTTGGAAATTTAAAAAATTATATTTATAACAAAAATCATTCCATCTTGAGCCGGTTCTTTCAAAAGACCGGATTTTGAAAAAGAACCGCGGTTCTTTTTTTGTGAGCCATGGTTCGTTCGCTCTTTTCAGTGAACCGGCTCTTTGAACGGTTCGCTCTTTTTTTGCCCACCTCTAGTTTGAACGCTGTGGTTAATGCCAAAACAATTAAATACAATAAAATTAAAAGTTTACCAAATATGCGAAACATTTCACTTGAAATATTTCATAGGCGTTCGAAGCACCGGGAAGGCAAAGCAAAAATTTTTTGGTTTCGATTTCCTTAAATTCTAGCAAATTTTTGTGTAAACTATCGATTGTCATGGATGTAAACAGCTTATTTGAGACCTAAAGAATGCCATTCACTAACATTTCAGTCCAAATTTGTGCGATTCATAAGTAAAATTGGGTGTCCGGATTTCGAATCAGCTTTTATCAGTGTCCGGAATTCGAAGCACATTTTAATTTTAAAATTCTGATGAAAAATTGTTAGAAAAAACATGTTTGGCATGCATTTTCTTGAAACTGACTGTTCATACTACATCCTCATGATATTTCTACATTTCTAACTTATTACATGATTTTTCGCCAGATATAACAATGATATCATGACGTTACTTATCGAAAAAAAAATTGTCAAGACATTGAAATTATTCAATAGCAAAATGATTGCAAAATGAATGTACTGCTGAATAAAACATTTTTAAACTCCTTTTTCCATGTAAATTTTGAAAATATAGCCTAATTTTTTTTTGATTTTTTTTTTGCATGTTGCCAACTATTTTTAATTTTTCCAATTTTGGAAATTGTCAAATTAATTTGATATTTTTAGTCTCGCATAATTATATAATTTAATTAGTTATTACTCAATATGTTTTGAATTTTTGAGCAAACAATATCTTTCGTAATAAATCATTTTTGAAGTCTAAAAATCATCTGTTTTGTTCAGTTTTTAAAAATAAAATGAAAATTATTAAACATATTTACTTGTTTCTTATTTAAATGTTGCTTCTTTACACAATCTTCCAACTAAAGAAATGTTTTCTTTTCTTGGAAATGTAAAAAAAATGATTTTGCAGCGGTACTAAATTTTAATGATTGTAATATTTATGTTAAAATCTTATTTCAGAGCTTAATATTTAAATTAAAAAAAGCATCATACACAAAAAAGAAAAAAATATTGTTTAAAAAAACAGTTTAATTATTTTTTTCTGTTCTGAGATCATAGCTGCCTTTTTTCTAACGAAATTTCAGCTACAGATAGACTTTCATTATTTTTTTGAAGGTTCTGATGGAAAGTTTCTTTTTTTTTGTTTATGCAGAAAAAATATTAACATTTTTTATTTATTATAGAAAAATAAAAAATAAAATTACACTGAACGATTTTTTAAAATTTTTGTGAAATAAGTGATATAATATGCGTTTCTTACCAGTTCAGTTGATTGCAATCAATGATTTTCGAAAAAATGTATGCATCGACTATTTTTTTGCAAAAGAAAAATGTATTGGACTTTCACAAAATTTCGAAACGAAACACAACGCAGAAAAATGCACTTAAAATTGATTATAATGATAAAACTTCTGTTACCACCACCTTTTTTTTTTGTTGAAAAAATAATATTATTTGCTCCTGATTTTCAGGCCCGAGTTGAAAGGGAGGGAGGTCAAATACGAAATATTAAAAAAATGAAGCAAATGTCTATGAAAATAACAAATTATATTCAAAGTGGCTTGAAAAATAATAAACAACAAACAAACTTAAATTTGTATAACAAAAAGTTAATAATAAAAGGAACTCCTAAACAATTAATAACTGATTAGGCTTCATCCATAAAGTACGTCACGAGAAAATCAGCCAAAGTTTACCCCCCCCCCCCTCCCCCCTTTGTCATATTTCTGAAATATGGTTTACAATAGAGGTTAAAAATCGAACAAGCAAGGAGAGGAAAAAATTCATTCCTTCAATATTAAATAAAAAAAAATATTGGTTATACATCTGAAAATAGAATTCAAACAGTTTCAACTTAATTCCACGTTTTTTAAAAATCATGTTTTTTTGTAACTATTGGCAACACTGCCAAATGATTTAATATCAACCAAAACGAGATTTTCAATAATGGTTATTTTGAACAGTTCAATATGTTATGCGAAAAGTACCTACATATCTCAGGCATCGTCCAAGAATTCCCTTAAACAAAAAATGTCCACTTTTTTGCCATATAATCCCTGCAAAACTTTAATTCCAAACCCTCAAATATTAGAACTTAAGGCAGTTTCAACCGGCCTTTGGAAGCTTTTACATATTATATCAAATCTACTTACCCAATGCCATCTTTTTTGGGTTTTCCATACTCCTAAGCCATTAATGGTACTCAGTGTTGCAAATGAGTGATAAAAAAGCTATCAATAGATTATCTCTGCTCCAAAAATATCTGAGAGTATAGTGGCCGTCACTATAGCTTGTGAGATCTCTTCTTATGCCTCGTGATTCCCAGCGATGTCATTCTCTCTCTATCACTCTTTCCCTTTTCCTCGACTATGCCCTCTCACCGCATAGTCTCTCAATCTCTCCGAAAACTGCAATGACAGAACGCGAGAAGGCGATTAGGAGCCGACCACGCATGACGTCCCGTTAAACTGCGTTTGCGAAATTGGTTTTGTGGCGGCTTTTGTGGTTAAACGCTGTTGTGGTAGGATGAACGTGGAAGCGGGAATGAGAGAGAAAAGGAAAATGTCAATCGCGAGTGGGTAAACACGAAAACGTGTTCGGCTATGTTCGGCGCTGAGAGTTTCAATGAAGAGAGAAGAGCAGTTATATTTGAGGCATGAATATTCAGGCGGGATAATTGTAGTTACTGAGAGCTGATATTTTGATATTTTAACAACCCTGATGGTACTAGCCTTATCACTTAGATTGCCGTTTTAACTATATATCCGAAGAAAAAGTGATTTTAAAAGGGGTGTCCAAATTACCCTTACTGTCCATATAACCCCAAACTCCCCTAGGTATGAATATGGACTACACTGAAAAAAATGGTACACTGTAAAAAATGGTTGATTTTTAATTCCAGTTTTTGTCACTTAAAAATCGATTTGCAAAAAAAAACTTCATTTATCTTTATAATTTTTTTTTTAGTTTTAGAGAACATCAACTGCCAACTTTTCAGAAATTTACAAAATGTGCAAAAAACGTTTGACCAAGTTATGAATTTTTGAAGCAATACTGATTAAAAAAAATTAAAATACTGGTCGCAAAATTTTTCAACTTTTTTTTTATGTGAAATCGAATTTGCAATCAAAAAGTACTTTAGTGAAATTTTGATAAAGTGCACTATTTTCAGCCATTTTCAGGTAACTTTTTTGGAAATAGTCACATTTATTCATTTTCTAAAATTAGTGCACATGTTTGCCCACTTTTGAAAAAAATATTTTTAAAAAGCTGAGAAAATTCTCTATATTTTGCTTTATTGCACTTTTTTGATACGGCACCTAGTTGCTGAAATGTTGCCATGCAAATGTTTAAAAACAGGAAAATTGATGTTTTCTAGGTCTCACCCAAACAACCCACAATTTTTTAATGTCGATATCTCAATGGTAGAATTGTCAGATTTTCAATGTTAATATATGAAACATTAGTGAAATTTTCCGATCTTTTCAAAAATAATATTTTCAAAATTTTTAAACCAGGACTTAAACTTTAAAAGGACGTTATATTGAATATAATTTTGTTGTTGTTATGTTTTTTTTTATATTGCCGAATGGCTATACTGCCGCTCGAAGCTAGTCCGTCCCATATGTAATTTCATCAATTTTGAGGTAATAATGCAGTTTGGTTCAAAATCATGTAAACTATCAGAAAAACCAATAAAATGTAGTACTTTGTTCTAGAAATCCCGAGAAAATCAACTTTTTCGTGAAATTCTAACACGTAGCCTTATGGGCGGGACAACTTTGACACGCGTTTTTCTCGGCTTACTGTTTTTACATGTCGGACGGACACGATTAGAGCGGCAGTATAGTGAGATTTGAGTTTAATTTTGTAGTCACCAAAGTGTACAACCGTTATCTGAAAATTTTAGATCTTTTCTATAAAAAAATAATTCAAGGAAATCTTCGAATTTGGCATCTTAAGTTTGGAGCGAATTGGTCAACTGATATCGATATGAAAACAACAGCTATTTAAACGAAATATTTTTAAGAGATTGAAACAAATAACGAAGACTTACAACAATGTTATTCTTGTATGACAAATCGGCAACGCCTGCAAGAACACCAAACTTTTGTAATTCTTCACGAAATTCATCACCCGTTGACAAATCTCCCGAGCACGTGTGTTCCCCTCTTCTCCTCTTCTCAGCAATAAATTCCGAGAGGCATCGTTTTGAATTTTTCCACTTCCCGGAAATTTGTTCCGATATTTTCATCCCAAGCCGGTGACGGTGAGGTGACTTCCCCGAGCCACCACACCATATCTTGATCCCCACGCCCAATCCACTTCCTGCACACAGACACACTCGCACACACAAAAGGTAGTAAAAAATGAGCTTCATAATAAAACTCGTGTAACTTTTCCAGAAAAGTCATCATCACAAGGGGTGGTTGGCTGGCGGTGTCGAAAGTCAAGCGCAGGAAAAACCAGCAAAAGTGAGTGAACCAAACGCGGAATGAAAAGCTTCTAACCCCTTGGAGGTGGCTTTCAGTGCAACCTGTGGGGGTGGTGAGAAGAAAAAAAGTGAGACTACCTTTATCTACCTGGTTGAGCTGGGGAGGATTCTTTTTTGTGCATGTCGAAAATTGGAAATCATCCTTCCCCCCGAGTGAAAGTGAGAGGCAGGTCGGCGCTGCTGCCCGCCAAGACAGGAAAAATAACCTCCTCCGCCGGCTGAACAAATGGACTGTCATGAATTATGAAAATGATTTAACGCTGGAGCCAAGCATCAGCAGCCCGAGTAGCAGCACGCGATGGATGGGGAAAACCGTATCATTCTCAACGTCGGAGGCATCAGGTGAGTCTTTTTTTTTCTTCATTCCTCTACAGGACATGATGATCCTCTTACACTGATTTCAGCGAACTGACCACAAGGAGGAAGAGAGCTCATCAAATGGCTTGTTTTAACTTATTTTTAATTGCAAACATTTTTAATTTAAGAATTTCTTAAAAAACTTGGAAAAACTGGAAAAAATTGCTTGTCTAAATTCAGATTCCAAAATTTCCAAAATGTTTTTAAAGTCAAACTTTTATCGGTGTCCTCCTGAGTAGACTTCAACTGTATATTGCTGTTTGTTTTTGTAAATGACACCCGGAAGTATGAAATACACTTCTGGTTTTTGTTTTTCGCTCCATGAAAAGCAATGACCAAACATCCCCTCCCCAACCCCCCATCTAAGTCCAGTTTCCCTGCAGTCAGAGAAAACTGTACTTTATCATTTGGGTGACCATCTCAGGATGAAGCGCACGTTTTTCCGTATATTTTTCATTAGTCACCTGTTGCGGAATTGGACACTCCGTCAGGCTCACTCCTGCCGGAAGAAGGAAGCCTGATAACGGTGAGACATTTTGTAACGAATTTGTCTTGTTGGATGTGCTGTGGGTGGGAGAGAAAAACAAATCACGGAGTCATCCCGACTAAAGTCGGGACTATCTCGGTGAGTAATGGGAAAAAGTTTGCGGTTTAACTTGGGCAATTTTGACTTATCTTTTTATCATCGTATTTTTATGATATTTGCAGCTGTCATGATTTGAACAGAGGCATTTTAGTACCCGGGCAGACGGTAATAACAAAATTCATGCCATTTCAATAACAAATACTGTTAAAATAACAAGAAGTGTTATGGAATATTCTTGAAAAATCCATTTTGGCATAAGATTGTGGTTTGGTTGAGCGTTTTAGCAGAATACATTACTGTGAATACAAAGATACGAGTTGTTCCTTTTAATTCCGCTATATATTTTTAATATCTTGACAGATACGTATTTCGTCTACTACTTGCAGACTTCATCACTGCGTCGAGAACAGAACACTGATGAAGTCTGCAAGTAGTAGACGAAATACGTATCTGTCAAGATATTAAAAATATATAGCGGAATTAAAAGGAACAACTCGTCTCTTTGTATTGGCATAAGAGTTTAATAACAGTTTATGTTAGCATAACAAAATTTGTTATTGATCTGATATTGGTTGAAAGCCAAAACAACTTTGGAATAACATGTTTTGTTATGGAAAAATACCTCCAACTGTTATTGGGATGATCGGATTAGTTGTTAAAATAACAAAAAATAATAACAAAGATTTGTTTGAAGAATAAATAAAAGTGTTATTAGTCTGTTATTACAATAACAATCCAATAACAAAAATTTCATAACGGCGAATAACAAATCTTGTTATAAATAACATAAAATGTTATTGGCCTAGTATTTTCAAATATCAAAAAATGTTATTCCAAAGTTATTTCCGTCTGCTCGGGTAAGAATTTGTTTTTGAACAAATTTGTCTCTTTTATCAAAAATCTACATCAGAATGTTGCGTGCGGTGGCAAAATACAATTTATTCAATATTTGTTGTATTTATTCATTTCAACATAGAATTTTAGGCGGTGATGAAATGTTAAGAAAATGCATTTGATTATTTAAAAGGCAATTTACCTTTAAATTTGGACTAATATGGGGTCGCGGAGCTCAAATTTTATGTGAGAAAATAAAAAAAAACACAATTTTTTTTTCAAATAATCGAGTCTAGACTGTAGTTTTAGATACAAGGGCTGAAAAGTTAAAAATGAATATGACATGGGTGCAGAAAAGTTGAAATTTTCAACACTCGTATCGAAAATTAATACCTTTCAAACTTATTATGATTTGAATGGAGAACAGACAAAACAAGGGTGTTTGAAAAAATCGTTGCTAAAATTGATTTTTTTAAGCACTCGTCGTTTGTATCCAACTCGGTATACCTCATTGGGTGAACGTACAATTCATGCATGCATGATTTTCTCTTTTCAACGTGTTGCAAAATATGCAATTATAGTATTATTTATACTTTTTTTTTCTTTGACAAACGCAGAAGTCAAATAAGAACAATATTTCAAATTTCAGAAATTAAATTCGTAATTTTAAAAAAAAAATCGCACTGTGTTCTTGAAACTCAGAATTTATAAAGAGCATGGAAAAGCCAGATTCGAAAAAAAAATAAAAAAATTGCATTGTATTCTTAACAATTTACTGTTTTAGATTTTCATGAACTAGTTTTGACCCCACATTTTTTTTGGGCGTTCTAGACTAATTTTCATGTTTGGTTAGTTAAATGTGGACACTTTTCAACAAGGGTTTCCAATTTGGCCTCAGAATGGCAAATAATTATTATAGTATCTTATTTCAATCTGTCATACGATAATTCATGAATTATTTGGTAATTAATGGTAATTAGAGTAATTAAATGTAATTGATGAAAATAGAAGTAATGATTAAGTAATTAAAGTAATTAAAAATGATAAAATTTCAACTTGTTAAAAGAACTTTGAATTTAATTTAAAAAAAGAATAACATAAAATGATTTTAAAAAAACTGATGCTAAATGGGACTTATGTGTGTGTGTGTGTGTGCAACCAACCAAACGGGACCACGCGGTCGCTTCTTACAAATTGAGTTGTTTCCATGTATTTTTTTAGTTCTGCATTCTATACATGCAAATAACTCGCATAGGCATTTGGATGGTGTTAGCTCTGCCGAGCTTCGGTGACCCATTTCTACGCTGGCTAGCCGAGCGCGAGGTCCCTCAGCTTGAGTCGACAAGCCCCGCCCTGAAGAACGTTTGCATCAATCGGATTCAAACGTTATTTAGAACTTCCGAACCCTTGTCAAATGGACAAGGACCCAGCGCGTATATAGTAACAGTAACAGTATTCCTAATTCCAGTCATAGCCTACCAACCAAGTCGCGATGGCCTAGTGGTTAGCATTTTTGCTTACCAATCCAAAGGCCGGGGATCGAACCCCGACTCGAGCGACTTTGATTTTTCGTTCATGTTCAGAGTTTCAAGATTTATATTTCCTATAATTTCTCGTTGGGAGCAGATGGGAGTCGAACCCAGGACCATTCGCTTACAAAGCGAACACCGTAACCAGTCAGCCACGGCCGCTCCTTGGTGCTAAATGGGACTTATCCATCAAAATTCTCTATAAAAAAATTAATACAATGTTGACAAGAAATTGAAGTTGGTGATCTACTCTTCTTGATGTTGAGAGAAGAAAGATAAAGATTGCATTAATTCCAATGGCATTGTTTAACAATGAAGTGGTTCAATCTCCAAAAAGCCGCTGGAAATATTGTTTCAAAATGAGGGGAAAATCAAAGCATTTCAAAAATTTTCAAGAAAAGAAGTGAAATCAGTTGAAATTAATTCGAAAATCATCTTTTACGTTGTATTTCATTTACAATATATTTGGCCTCATTTAAAAAAAAAATATTTGCTGTTTCTGAGACAAATTTTCAATCTTAAAAATTAAACTTTTCGAAATTTTGCTACGATTCGAATGAAATTTTATCAATTTTAAATCTATGCATACATAATGAAGTCTCTTTAAACGCACTTTTTATAATAACTCCTCAATTTATAATTATTTTTTTTATAATCGGCTAATATGCTGAAGCTGAAGTTAAAACTTTATTTTGTTTTATTTACTTAATAAATTTCGTTATTTTTTGATTTTTTTCATGAATTGGTTGAAATAAGTTTTGATTGGATTTGATAAAAACAAAATATTGTCAAACATAATTCATAAAATAACCTTTAGACGCAGACTCAAATTCGGAATCTAACAATTTTACGAGCAACAAATTATTCTTTTTTAATGTTTATGCGTTGCTCGATAAAAACAGAGAGTAATTTTTTGTCAAACATCTTCAAAACTGCAATAAAATTTAACACATCGAGCATGAAAGTACCAGTTATAAAAAAAAAAACAATTTGTGAAAAATCGTTGTACAGTATCGTTTTAAGTTTTTTTTTTTTTTTTTTTTTGCAAAATGGATAGCAAATTTTTCTTGCGGACTGGTAAGTAATAAATTCATACGGAAACCCAGTCATTTAAAATGTATAAGGAAAAAGAAAAAAAAAAAACAATGCAGCTTACTTTTAAAATTACCGACATTTTGGTTAGCAAGTCAGATATTTTAAAATTTGTCATTTTTACGTTACTTGTTTCTTATTAAATGAACTATCGAATTTTGGTTTAATTTTTGTTTCATCATGTTTTACAAAAATACATGTAATAAATTTCTTTGTGTTTCTATGACTATTTAAAAAAATAAATCTTGAAGGTTCGATGCCACTCAATTCCAAAAAAAAAGAAGAAAATTAATGCTTGGTTAGATTTTATTTTAATAACTATCCTTTTTAACAATTAACAAGAAAAAATTTGAAGTTTAAATAAATTAATCGGATTTCTGTAAAGTTTAAAAAAACACATTAAAATTAAATTTAATTATTTAAGTTCTGTATTTTTTTAATGATTTCTATCTTTCTATAAGTTTTTGACTATCCAGATTTTTTTGTCAAAAACTTGTACATTTGGCTGACATTAGTACCTTAATGTTATGTGTTGGCAGAAAAAGTTTGGGAACAACTGGATCAGACGGTTGTCTTTTTATTTAAGATTGCAAAAATATTATTAGCACAGGTGTTTTTCATGAGGCATTCAGTCTTAGTGGCCTCGTTGAAAGAAATTTTCTGATTAGTGTAGACTCGTTCATTTTGATCCCTTAAAGTATGATGATTAATACTCAATTTTGGAAAAATATTTGTTTAGCAATGATACATAAAAGATTCAAACTCGACAATTTCTAAACTGTACTTAATAAAATAGTGCTTAAGTTTACCATGCATGTTTTAAAAAAATGTTTTGCACTCTCAGCGTCAGTTTTTTTTGGCAATATTTAATCACCTGTTTGATTGACGAGGTAAAAAAAATGTCTTTATTTTAAATATTATGCAAGCTTGGCAAGAAAAAAAAACGAAATTTTTTATCAAGATATTAAAACTGCTTTTTGATTTCTTGCTCAAAAAGAAATTTAATTTTAAGGGACAAAATTTTTATTGGTAAAATTTTATAATTCTGTTCATGATTTAATTAATCATTCATTTTCTGTGTGCGCCGCTTGACTTGGAAAAAGTATGGTTTATTTGATTGTTTAAAAATTGTTTACGCAGCTGACATTGTTATTGATCACCTATTTCAAATGTGTACTATGTAAAATTTTAGAACAGCCAATCGTCTATTCTGGAAAGTTCGGAGAATGTTTTCAATCAGTATAAAATGAATGATTTTTTGACGAGCTATCCAGTCAACTAGGATCTTCCGAACCAACCACCACCATGGCCAAACTCTTCGTCGCGTTCTTCGCCCTCCTCGGGATTTCCTCCCTGACACAAGCAGCCATCACCAGCCAGGAGGTGAACCGAGTTCTCGTGGCTACCGGTTACCCCCAGATCGACGCCACTGTGTCCACAATTGTCACCAACGGCATCAACGGGATGACCACAGACCGTAACGAGGCCGCCATGTTCCTGGCGCAGGTCATCCACGAAAGTGGTGGTTTCAAGTATCGGGAGGAGATTGGTGGCGCGAGTCGGAACTACGCCCCGTACTATGGACGTGGGTATATCCAGTTGACGTGGGACTACAACTATCGGGCTGCTTCGCGGGATATCTTCGGTGATGAGCGGTTGGTGCGCGATCCGGGAATGGTGTCACGTGATTTGAACCTGTCGATGCGGGTGTCCACGTGGTTCTGGGTGAAGAATGTACGCCCTGCTGGTGGAGTCAGTCAGAACAACTTTGGACTTACGACTAAGGCTATAAATGGAGCGCTTGAGAGTGGATCGAACAATCCGGTGGCCATTAGGAGGTATAACCTGTACAGGACGGCTGCTCAGGTTCTGGGGATTAGGAACGTCGCCATCAATCGATTCTAGGCGACGTATTTAAGTGATTTTTGTTGAGCTTCTGTACCATATAATTCAGAATAATATCAACTTATAACTTTCTTATCTCTATTTAAACATTTTATTTTTTTGCGTTTTGTGCGTATGTCAAAAAAAACGAATAAAAAATAAGGATAGTTTTATACCTCGGTTATTTGATAAATACATCTCAATTCAAATAGATCTTGGCCCATTAACAGTAAAAAAGGGATAGACAATTCATACCGATCATCACTTTTCTAAAAGTATCTAGTCTTGTCTGGGTAGGACGATCACAAGCCAAGATTTGAATCGTGTTATAGCAGAGGACGCCGGTTAGAGTCCCGCCCAAATCTATCATACCTTGACAAACTGCAGCGTTTACTGACAAAATCCAATAGTTTCCAAGACTACCTCGGAGTTTATGAGGGGGTTATTTGATGACACCACGCAAACTTACTTTTTCGAAAAAGTAAACTATAAGAGTACCTCAGCAATCAGCAGTCCGACCAACAATGTCATGGAAGGTAAATTGCAGTATATTTCCTCAGCTCGTAAAAAAGTATTCACATATTTTTCACTGCAAATTCGATTTGATTTGATTCGATTGCAAATATATTGCTTGACAATAATTTAAATTAATTAAAAAACTGTTTTTTCACTAGGGGAGCTGGGGGTAAGACGGCCAGGCGGGGTAAGACGGCCACCCCACTGTTTTAATAAGTATACTAATGAATATTACTAAAATGTTCAGCAATACTGTTCCTCATGCTAAATAATGCATATGGAGTCACCTTTGCCAGAAATATTGTTTGAAATAGTATAAAAATAGCTCAAAATAAACAAATAATTTTTGAACTTGAAACTGGATGTAATTTTCATGAATTACAACTTAGGCATTTTTGTTAAATAACAATATGTTTTTCTGTCTTCAAATATTTTTTCATGTTAAATTGAAGTTTTCCCTAGATTATGTCCCTCGAAAAAGTTCAAAAAATGCGATGAACTGTTTACAAAAAATGTTTTTAAAAATAATTTATTTGGGGGCAAGACGGCCACCTCCTCCGGGGGTAAGACGGCCACCCGTAATTTGTTGATTTTATTTGATATAGGTTATATTTTTGACGGTTTTTGACTATTAGGACATATTGTTAGATAAAGGAAAAGCATTTTCAATAAAACTGTCCATTTTTAATCAAAATGCTGTTAACTACCGTTTTGACAACATTCTTTACTGTGATATAGCAAAACTCATTGAATAGTATGAAATCCTATCAAACTTTTCATAAAAATCGCTAATTTAATATTGTTTACATTATTTTGATTTACTTATTCTAATCAAAATACACAAACTATTTTTTTTGTATCAAATTGTGTTTGTTTTGTAGTAAAAATTCATAGTTTTTTATAAAATGTGGTCGCAAAATATGAAATTTTTTAAACAGCATTTTTCTTCACATTTGAAACCTGATTTTTTTCAACCAAAATAGTTATGATGTTCAGAGAAGTCTGTTGAACTAACCATGTAGGTGTTTGGGTGGATTTAGCAAAGCTATTAAGTTAATTTATAGCATTGGCCGTCTTACCCCACATGGGTGGCCGTCTTACCCCGCGTATTTCATATATATACGATTTCAATTATTTTTTTAAAATTGCTGAAAAGTATTGAAGATTGGTTTTTAGACCAACTAATTTCTGTCATTTCTATAATGGACTAGTAGTAGAACAATATGTACGTAAATTGAGATCAAAATAATCTGTTGTGTAAATTTTATTAGACTTCTCCCTTAGGGTGGCCGTCTTACCCCCATCTCCCCTAAGCATTTTTCTGGTACAAGATTTCCCAAACTCTAGGAGAAAAAATGTCTGTTGTATTCACCTAAAGGATATATAAAAAAGAAACTAAAATAAAAAAAAAACTTATTTAGATTTAAGTGTTATCAAATTATTGATTTAAATGCATCAATTTGAAATTTCATTAAGGACTCTTAAAAACACGCTTAGAAAACTGTCTGAAAAACTTTTTTTTTTCCTTTAAAAAATGGGGTGACTAAAAAAAGTTTAAAATTTTTAAGAAAAAAATATGAGTACAAATTAAGTATTTTCGGAAATGGAATGGAATCAAAGTGACCGTGATAGAAATGTGTTCAATTTACTAATAGAATGCTTTTATCTTAATTTGAAAAGTTTTTAAAGTAAATTACCTTTAATTACGAATTCAAAAAAATAATAGTCATGATATTCTCAAGAAAATGATTTAACATAAGTTTCTATTTTCATGTGTTTTTGCAATTTTACTTGTTTTTGAAACGCAAAAAGAAAAAAAAAGCATTATAAGCATTATAAGCATTGTAAGCATTTGAAGCAGAACTAATTTCAATATAATGCTGGGCATTTTTTTTTTCGAGAATTTCTATATTTGTCGTGTTCAAGAGGTCATTTTGAGCAACTTTTGTTCTACGAAAAACTTCATTTCTCTTATTTTATGCTTTTCTTGTTTCATTTTTAGTATTTTAATTTGCATTTATCTTGTTTAATTTATGTTTGTTTTTAGTAGTATTTTACCTTTTCTATCACAGAATATAATTACATTTTGACTATCTAATTTTTTTCTTGTTTTTGCAGTCACTTCTTAAAATTTTTGCTTGTTTTTAACATCACCATTATCATTGAAATTGTAAAAAAAATGCGTAGAGGCATAGTCTGGGACACTAAAAAATTACTGCATACTTCTTTTTACTTAAAATATAGGAAATGTTAGTAAAAAAACACCGCTAAAGTTGACTCCTAAAAAAAATTTAAGAATTCTACTTTCCAATGATTTTTAATGATCAAATATTGGTTGGAAAATTTGATTTTTGGCGATTTTCAGATCGAAGCCCGTCTAAAGGCAGGGTTAGGTTGTAGAGGGTTAAATTCTTTAGCAGCAACCTTAAAAGTGGTACAGTGCCCATGATCGCATAAATGTCCCATATGCATTTTCATCACTTTTGAGTTATTGATGCAGTTTGGTTCAAAATCGTGTGATCTTTCAAAAGAGCCTATAACATTCAGTACTTTGTTCTAGAAATCAAGAGGAAATCCTGTTTTTTCGTGAAAACTTAACACGTAGCCTTATGTGTGGGACAAACTTCCCTTGCGTTTTTCTCAGATTGCTGTTTTTGCATATGGGACATTTATGTGAACATGGGCAGTACATTAAACTTCAAAGATAATATTTGCATATTATAAATCCGATTGAAACCTGAATATGTCCCCCAGAAAATGAAAACAATAATTTTCAACACTATTTTTAAAAACACCATCGAAAAACATTTTTCCAAAAATAACGCATAGACCTTGTGCAGCCTAAATTGAAATCGGTTGTGAAATCTGTGTATTTATTGGTAAGATTTAGATTTTAAACATGTTTTCATAAATGTTATAACAATAGGAAACTCAGCGAATAAAGAAGGATACATTCAATTATACTACGGATACGATGCAAAATATTGAAAAGGATAAATTAAAAAAAACAAATTTGAATTGCCTCTGTCGATGAAAAACAACATTTCGGAACAGATAGCTGCTTTGAACAGATCTAGATTGCCAACAAGGAAGATGAATTTCTGTTTATAAAATGATTTGCGTTTCATTTCCAGTTTCAATTGTGTCAAGTTTACATAACCCTTTCAGGCCCAACTATTATAATTTCATCGTGAAAAAAAATCTAGCAATCATTCAAGCATACATTATATGGCACCTTCAAAAGGATCGAGTCAAAGCATAAGATTTTGTAAATGAATGAAATTAAAAAACATGGCATTTGATTGAAATTATATAAATCCATTCTTAAAAGGTTTATCTATTTTTTTTTGCAAACAGCTGAACAGATTCTGAAAAAAAACATCGAAACAACAGCACAATGAACTTCGTTTTTCTCGCATCATCAAGCTGAGTGTTCCGTCGCTATAAATTGACAGATTTTTCGAACGATTCTGCAGTCAATTCGGATCTTCCGAACCAACACCACCACCATGGTCAAACTCTTCTTCGCGATCTCAGCCTTGCTGGCAGTGTCCTGCTTGAGCAAGGTGGCATCGGCCGTCACCAGCCAAGAGGTAAACCAAGTCCTCGCGGCAACCGGTTATCGACAAGTCGACGCCACCCTGGCCGGAGTCATTGCCAATGGTATCAACGGGATGACTTCGGACCGTAACGAGGTGGCCATGTTCCTGGCGCAGGTCATCTACGAAAGTGCTGGATTTCACTATCGGGAGGAAATTGGAGGGGCCAGCAAGAGTTACGCTCCGTACTATGGACGTGGATACATTCAGTTGACTTGGAAGTACAACTATCAGGCTGCTTCGCGGGATATCTTCAATGATGATCGACTGGTTCGGGATCCGGGAATGGTGTCACGGGATACTACCATGTCGATGAGGGCTTCCACGTGGTTCTGGGTTAAGAACGTTCGTCCGAAGGGTGGTGTTAGCAAAAACAACTTTGGACTAACGACCAGAGCTATCTGGGGCAATCCTGTCGGTGGTTCGAACAATCCGGTGTCCATCAAGCGGTATGACTTGTACAAGAAGGCTGCCAAGGTTCTGGGAGTTACAAATGTTGGAATTAACAGTTTCTAACAATGTTTACTACTGAAAGTCATATAATAAAGCTTTTGCCACGGTAATCTTTGAAGAAGTCTTTAATGCCATCCAACCAAGTGCCACAACGCAAACCAACTCAATTTAACAAAGTTCCAAAGCAGCTTACTCCGTAAGCTCGTGAAACGTTCTGTTTTATTGCTCCAGTAAACACACACACACACACACACACACTCTCCTCGTTACAAGACAAGACAAGAAGTCTCCGATTGCCGTCCATTGAGGCGTTTGTATCGTCATTTCGCCGCACACTCAGCAACGCCATCTGTCTTCTAAGTCCGGTAATTGTCACTGCTGCTGCTGCAACGACTGCTGGTAACACTGCAACACTTTCCTGCAAAGAAGCTCCATTTCCGGCTGCAGCACAACCGTACTGCACACTTATCGGAGCGTACTAATTGCCCCTAATTACCTCCTCAATGTCTTCATCGTCGTCGTCGTCGACGTTGCTGTTGTCATCGACCTACCAAGAAGAGCCTTCCCTTTGAGAGAGGCAGATTATTTTACTTGACTCTGTATGTAAGAGGGGACCGTCAACCTT
This sequence comes from Culex pipiens pallens, assembly GCF_016801865.2. Lineage (NCBI taxonomy): Eukaryota > Metazoa > Arthropoda > Insecta > Diptera > Culicidae > Culex > Culex pipiens. The sequence goes on from NW_026292822.1 coordinate 99,650, forward strand.
ATCACGGGGTTCTTTGGAAGAGACACACCGGTGTGACGACGAAGCTTCTGAAAGAGAGTCCTCAAGCTAATGAAATGTAGTGCTGATGGCCTGTGGGAAGAAGAAGAGCAGAAGTAAGACTTACCTGTTGGAGCACGTCGATAGATGAATTGCTGGCTGCCACACTCATCAGAGTTCTTTCAGGGTCTGACTGAAAGACGATGGTGACACGACCTGTCTGTCACAGGAGGGCGCAGAACCGAGTAGGTTGTAAAAGCTTTAAGAAAGAAGCAGAAGAAGCACGAAGTACAGAAGTTCGTGTCTGTCGTTTTTGTGTTCATATTTATGGGAGACGGGCAGTGTTGCCAATATATTTTTTAGAGTATATTTTGTGTATTTCCGAAATTAGTTGAATTTTAAAGTTTCATTAATGACTAAGCTTCACTGCCGTACTGAGCATAATTGTCATTTGGCCATTTTGCCAAATTTTAATCGACATTCACTGATTCAACTCAAAATTAGTTCGACTGTTGATAAGTATAATAAAATATGCTGACTAGCAAGTAAGACATTGCACTTCCGCGAACTTTTAGTAAAAAGTGAAGCCTGTGCAATGTTTTCTCAGGAACACGAAGATGAAGTCAAAACTTATGGTAAAATATGCGCAATAAGAAAAAAATAAGCAACCACTTTTAATTTGCGCAAAACACACTGAAAACAAATTTCAATCAGAAAGTGGACTGAATAGATCAATTCTTTTTTCTTTAAAATGAGTTCCACATCAACTTTCTATGATTTGTGGTTCTTGAGATATCGCAGCATGAAAAAATTTTTTTTTAAGTTTAACGAAAAATGAAAAAAATACAGTGAAAATCGGATTTTTTTTTTCATTTTGGTGGTATGATGAGCCCCATAAAATTTGTGCATGATCACGGCGAGAATTCGTCCCAGTAAAAAATCCTTTTACTAAATTGAAGGTCAGTTTACTGTCGGCTTCCACTCGCTTCAGACGTGTGCAGTTATACGCTACCAGAAGTATCGAGTATTGAGCTATTGTGAAAATAATCTCTTGACCTTGAACTGAGTTTGATCCGGAAAGTGTAAGAAAATGGAGGCGAGTGTTGTGCGCGAGAACACTTTGAAGCTAAAATTTGGTGCCCAAAACCGTGGACCAACTAACTCGGAAATGTTCGCGTTTTTCCGGAAACAGAACTGGAATGAGGAAATGCTTTCGGCTATGTACAAGGAGGACTACAGCCTTCTTGTGAAATTCCGGACGAAGCAGCTTATGCTAGACGTTCTTGCTAAGTTTGGGAACCACGTGGAATTCGGGTATGAGGATGGATCGAATGTTCAGTTGGCCGTCTCGGCCGCTTGTGGAGTGTTCAAGTACGTGAGAGTATTTGGTCTACCGCCAGAAGTAGATGACAAAGCTATCGCAGATGTGTTCGGGAAATTCGGGAACATCCACCAGATGGTTCGAGAACGGTTTCCGGCTGAGACCGGGTTCCCCATATGGAACGGTGTCCGTGGTATCCATATGGAGGTGACCGCGGAGCTCCCCGCTCAGGTGTACGTCCAACACATCAGAGCGCGGGTGTATTATGACGGCTTCCAGAACAAGTGCTTCTCTTGCGGGTCGACAGAGCACTTGAAAGCGGTTTGTCCGAAGAAGCAAACAGTGCAAAGTCGGTTGGAATCTTATGCTCACCCACCGCTGGACCGCGGTGCGAAAGGATCGGGTCAAAAAGCGGGCCTAGGAGCGGGCCAACGAGCGGGTCAAGGAGCGGGCCAAGGAGCGGGTCAAGGAAGCGGATCAAAAAATCCTAGCTGGAACGACATGATCAAAAACTTCCCGGATCTCCCGACGAACGTTCAAACATGTTTGACACCGGAACAGGCTACACTAAACAAGCCGGGGCAGGAGCAGCGCAAGGAAGGGGAACAAGGGGAAGGGTGGGTAACCATCCCGATCAAGGAAAAGCTTCGCGGCCGGGGGTTGCGGCAAAGGAAAGCGACCGACGCGGATTCGGATCCAGAGAACCTGTTCAAGGTTCCAGACGCGCCGAAACTTGCGAGGCTGCAAGGAACGAGGTCTCGATCGCTGAACAGCCGGAAGCAAAAGGAGAACTCGAACGCTCAGGTGCCGGTCGTTCTGATCGAAGGCTCACCTTCTCCGAGCAACCAGAAGACGGACACGGAAACGAGCGATGGAAAGGCGTCCGAAGAAGACGCAGCAATGGTGGATCTAAAGTGAGGTTAGGTGAGTTCACCTGACCAATTGTTATTGAGAGAGTGTGTGAGTGTGTGAGTGTGTTTGTGTGAATGTGTGTGTGTAGTATAAAACGAAAAGATGCAATATTCCTATAAAATTGCCACAGTTAATCTTAACAGTACCAGTACAGATGTCAACAAGGGTTTGCTTAGGGACTTTGTATACAATCATGATATCGATATTGTGATGCTACAGGAGGTTGCGTATGATAATTTCTTGTTTATACCAACACACTTTCCGTTGGTCAATATTAGTGAGGATAACAAGGGTACCGCTGTATTAATAAGAAAGAGTTTCAATTTTAAAGATGTTTTGCTCGATCCAAATGGGAGAATAGTATCGTTTGTTTTGAATAATATAAACTATGTTAATATTTACGCGCATTCGGGCTCTGACAAAAGACGGGAACGCAATGATTTGTTCACAAATCGTTTAGCAGTACACTTAAACAAACCTGGGACACGATTTTCTGTTTTATGCGGTGATTTTAATTGTATTTTAGATGGCGATGACACTCGCAGCAACGTTAAAAACTTTTGTGCCGGACTTAAAAACATAATTGACCTATTTTCATTCAAAGACATAGCTAAACAATTGAAAAAAGCAGCTTTTACATTTATTCGTGGCGATTCGGCCTCTCGGTTGGATAGATTTTATGGACCGATTGAGTTTGTAAATGAAGTGATCGATTTGCAGAACATCCCAGTGGCATTTTCGGACCATCATGCAGTCATTATTAAAGTTAATTCATTAAAAGATCATATTTGTGCTAAGGGCAGAGGGTACTGGAAAATTAATCCCAGCTTACTTGATTCGGAAGAGATTTCTAAAAGATTTCAAGATGAATACATTAAGCTTAAATCGCGATCAACTTATAATACAGATTTGAACAGCTGGTGGCATTTTATTTTAAAACCTAAGATTAAACAATTTTACAAAACAGAAAGCTGGAAAATTAATAGCGCAACCCAATTGCAGAAATCAAATTATTTATCAGAATTATTAAAAATGGCTGAAAGGCAACACAAGGGGGAAAATCTTACTGCTGAAATTGCTGCATGTAAAACGAAGCTTATGGAAATTGAGTACAACAGACTGAATAACTACTCAAAAAAATTATCAAACCTTAATATTTCAGAGGGAGAAAAAATTAGTGTTTTTCAAGTTTCCAAACAAATTAATCAAGGTCATGACAGTCAATATTTACGACTTCAAGGATCTGATGGAATTATTACAGAAAAAAATGAATTAGATGAACTTATTTTCCAACATTTTTCAAAACAATTTGATATTGATAACACTAGTACAAATTTAAGAAATGAAGAGAATCCTTTAGACTCTATATCAAAATCATTGGATGATGATGATCGGGAGATGATGATTGATCCAATAACTGAAGAAGAAATTTTAAATATACTTAATGCTTGTAATAAGAAAAAATCACCAGGAATTGACGGCCTTACATACGAATTTTATATAACTCATTATGATTTAATTAAAAAAGATTTGACAAAATTGTTGAATGGATATTTAACCGCAACATATTCACCCCCAAAAGAGTTTACGGACGGTATTGTGATTTTGATTCCCAAGAAAGGTGACAATAAACAATTGGAAAATTATAGACCTATTACTCTTTTAAATACTGATCATAAATTACTAACAAAAATCATAGCAGCGCGAATACAAGAAAAAATGGATAAGTTAATTGGCCCTGGTCAAAGTGCGTGTGTTAAAAATTTATCATGTTCCGATAATCTTAAAGATATAAGAAAAATGATGACTAAAGCAGCAGAGACAAAACGATTTAAAGGATTTTTGTTGAGCCTGGACCTAGAAAAGGCGTTCGATCGTGTAAATCATAGTTTTTTATGGGATGTCTTGATGAAATTTGGATTTCCTGAGCAAATTATTAATTGTGTGAAGAAATTGTACGTTCATGCCAGTTCTCGAGTTTTATATAATGGTTTTTTAAGCAAAGAATTTAAAATTAAAGCTTCGGTGCGCCAAGGATGCCCATTAAGTATGTTATTATTTGTATTATACATAGAACCGTTAATCAGAAGAATATATGCAAATACTTGCGGTATTCTTGCTTATGACAAGATCCTTAAAGTTACAGCATATGCTGATGACTTAAATGTTTACGTACGCAACTGTGAAGAATTTGATTTAATAATACAAATCATTTCATCATTCTCAAAGTTTGCTAAAATTCGATTGAATCAAAGGAAATCGGCATTTTTGAGAATAAATAATTGCATTTCAGGACCGTTTCTTATTCCTGAAGCAGATGATTTAAAAATATTAGGTGTAGTTTTTAAAAATAGTTGGAACAGTAGCATTGATCAAAATTATAATAAACTTGTGAATGATATAAAATATAGATTAAAGTTAAACTCTTTCAGAAAGCTGAGTTTAGTAGAAAAATGTTGGTTCGTCAATTCGTTTGTACTTTCAAAACTATGGTATATAGCAAAAATTTTTCCTCCAAAAAATATTCATTTAGCAAAAATTAAGGCAAGTGTTGGAAATTTTATATGGAACAATCAAATTTTTAAAGTAGATAGACGGCAATTATATCTTTCAGCAGAAAATGGCGGCTTAGGACTTCAAGACCCTGAAAGTAAGTGCAAGGCAATATTTATAAGAAATGTGTTACAATCTGATTGTCCAAGTAATGATGAATATTTACTTCGATACAAATATACATCTAAATTATCGCGTAACTCGAGAGAATGGCTGGAAACTGCAAATATGATAAAAAGCAACTACAATCTTCACTCGTGCAAACTTATCTATTTATATTTTATTGATGAATTTAAATTTAAACCTAAAGTTGAAATAGAATATCCGCAAATGAGCTGGGAAACTGCATGGCTGAACCTAAGTTCAAATTTTTTGCAGCCAGAAGATCGATCTAGTGTTTATAATTTCTTAAATGACTTAATTCCTAATAGATTTAAATTATTTCAATACGGGATAGGAAAAGTAATCGATAATAAATGTGAAATCTGCTTTGAAATTGATAACAATCTACATCGCCTTAAATCGTGTCCCAACGTTATGGAAATTAGAAATTGGACTGAACAGATTTTGAGAACCCGAATGAATGTAAGGTGTAATGATTTAGAAGACATATTATTCTCCCATATTGATAAAAATAGTATTCAACAAAAAGCAGCATTATGGATTACGGTACATTTTGTAGGATTTGTCTTTAGAAAATTTCCAAAGTGTAGTTTGTATGTATTTAAAAAAAGTATTAGGGAGCTCAGGTGGAATAAAAGAAAACAATTTGTATTACATTTCGGAACCTTGTTGAACATCTGTTGAAATTCTCATGTATTGTAAAAGCTTAACGTAAACTGGTAAATAAATGATTATTTGAAAAAAAAAAATAAAAAAATAAAAAAAAAAAAAAAAAAAAGGTTTAGATGCGCTCTTTCAATTGAATTTTGGCCCGAAACGCGGAACTCAAAGTCTGATTTTTGAGAGCTTCTTTTCTGAAATACATGAGCGATGTCTGTATCCGCTCTTAAAAATTTGTGTCTTCCATCACTGGAAAACCGCTCGTAAAACCCACAATTTTTATAAGTCAGATCTGTAGCCGTCGGAGACGAGCATTTTATTTTTCGATTCACAATTTTCGACCAGTAAATGTGGTCAAAGCCATGTGGAGCGGCCATGGCTGACTGGTTACGGTGTTCGCTTTCCAAGCGAATGGTCCTGGGTTCGATTCCCATCTGCTCTCAACGAGAAAGTATAGGAAATATTAATCTTGAAACTCTGAACATGAACGAAAAATCAAAGTCGCCTGAGTCGGGGTTCGATCCCCCGTCCTTTGGATTGGTAAGCAAAAATGCTAACCACTAGGCCATCACGGCTTGGTGAACTATGGTTGGAATTAGGAATACTGTTGCTATCAACTATATACGCGCTGTGTCCTTGTCCATTTGACAAGGGTTCGGAAGTTCTAAATAACGTTTGAATCCGATTGGTCCAAACGTTCTTCAGGGCGGGGCTTGTCGATAAAAGCTGAGGTACCTCGCGCTCGGCTAGCCAGCTTAGAAATGGGTCTCCGAAGCTCGGCAGAGCTAACACCTTCCAAATGCCTATGCGAGTTATTTGCATGCATAGAATGAAGATCTAAAAATACATGGAAACAACTCAATTTGTAAGAAGCGACCGCGTGGTCCCGTTTGGTTGGTGCACACACACACACACACACACACACACACACACACACACACACACACACACACACACACACACACACACACACACACACACACACACACACACACACACACACACACACACACACACACACACACACACACACACACACACACACACACACACACACACACACACACACACACACACACACACACACACACACACACACACACACACACAAAGTCAAAGTAGGGTGGTCGGTGTGCCCACTGAGGCCTGTTCCTCGAGTGACCCAGCAGATGACGAGGTGTTTCCGCTGTATGGGTTTCGGCCACCAGGCGAGAAATTGCGACGGTCCCGATCGAACCAACAGTTGCAGAAGATGTGGTAGAGAAGGCCACATGGCAAGAGACTGCAAAAATAAGCCGAAGTGCGTGCTCTGTAAAGAAGGCGATGGCAATAGCCATGCGACGGGTGGCTTTAATTGCCCGGTGTACAAGAAGCTGGCCTCGGGCAAAAAGTAGTGGAGGTGTCCCAGGTGAACCTCAATCACTGCGACACTGCACAGCAACTGCTGTGGCAGTCGACCGCGGAGACGGGGTGTGACGTGGCAATTATTGCAGAACCGTACCGAGTTCCTCACGACAACGGAAACTGGGCCGCGGATACAGCAAGAATGGCGGCGATACACGTGATGGGGCGGTACCCCATACAGGAAGTGGTCTCGAGGGCGTTTGAAGGATTCGTGATCGCCAAAGTAAACGGAACCTTCTTCTGTAGCTGCTATGCTCCCCCAAGATGGACCTTGGAGCAGTTTCAGCAGATGCTGGATAGTCTGACCGATGAACTGATCGGACGAAGCCCGATCGTTATCGGAGGTGACTTCAACGCGTGGTCGGTCGAGTGGGGTAGCAGATGCACCAATGCTAGGGGGTATAGCCTAATGGAAGCTCTGGCAAAGCTAGACGTTAGGCTGGCGAATCGCGGAACCAGCAGTACCTTCCGCAAAGACGGTCGTGAGTCCATTATCGACGTTACGTTCTGTAGCCCGCGACTGGCGGCCGACATGAACTGGAGGGTGAGTGAGGACTATACCCATAGCGATCACCAAGCGATCCGGTACAGCATCGGGAGACGAGCCCCTGTACCAGATAGGAGCAGCCGGTCCTACGGAAGGAAATGGAAGCTGCAGTACTTCGACGAGGGTCTCTTCGTGGAAGCGCTCCATTGGTGTGATGGTCCCCAAGACTTGAGTGCCGACGTGCTAACAGCACAACTGGTGACAGCATGCGACACAACCATGCCGCGGAGACTGGAGCCAAGGAACTGTCGTCGTCCAGCTTACTGGTGGAATGAAGAACTCGGTACCCTTCGGGCAAGTTGCCTCAGCGCCAGAAGACGAGTCCAGAGAGCAAGATCCGAAGCAACTAGAGAGGAGCGCAGAGAGGAGTACCGGTCTGCAAAGGCCGCGCTCAAGAAAGCGATCAAATGCAGCAAGACAAACTGCTTCAAGGAGTTATGCCAAGACGCTGATGCGAACCCTTGGGGGAGCGCATATCGTGTCGCGATGGCGAAGATCAGAGGCCCATCGATGGTGGCTGAAACGTGTCCCGACAAGCTGAAGGTCATTGTGGAAGGGCTCTTCCCAAGACATGACCCAACGACATGGCCTCCTACACCGTACAACGACGAAGGGGGTAGCAACGCCGAAGGTCATCTGATCACCAACGAAGAACTTGTGGCAGTAGCGAAGAGATTGAAGGTGAAGAAAGCTCCCGGCCCGGATGGAATCCCGAATTTCGCCCTGAAATCGGCGGTTCAAGCATTCCCGGATAGGTTTCGAACAGTCCTGCAGAAATGCCTGGACGAAGGACACTTCCCCGACCCGTGGAAGGTTCAAAAGCTCGTGTTGCTGCCGAAGCCAGGCAAACCACCGGGGGACCCATCATCGTATAGGCCTATATGTTTGCTGGACACCCTCGGAAAGCTTCTGGAACGGATCATCCTTAACCGGCTGACCAAGTACACGGAGAGCGAGCATGGCTTAGCAGCGAGGCAGTTCGGCTTCCGTAAAGGGAGATCCACGGTGGACGCCATCCGGAAAGTGGTCGAGAAAGCCGACGAAGCGCGGAGGAAAAAACGCAGGGGGAACCGTTGCTGCGCAATAGTCACGATTGACGTCAAGAACGCGTTCAACAGTGCGAGCTGGGCGGCCATAGCAGCAGCGCTGCACAAAATGAAGGTGCCTGACTATTTGTGCATGATCTTAAAGAGCTACTTCGAGAACCGCGTGCTGGTCTACGACACTGCCGATGGACAAAAAACCGTTGTTGTTACCGCGGGAGTTCCGCAGGGATCCATTCTGGGTTCAGCACTGTGGAACGGAATGTATGACGGAGTGTTGACACTGGGGCTACCCAACGGCGTAGAGATTGTTGGCTTTGCAGACGACATAGTGCTGACGGTAACCGGCGAAAATGTCGAGGAGGTCGAAGTGCTGGCTATGGAGGCAATCGCAATGATCGAGAACTGGATGCTCGAGGTGAAGCTGCGGATCGCTCACCAAAAGACGGAGATGGTTCTGGTTAGTAACCACAAGAAGGTGCAGCAGGCCCAGATACAAGTTGGGGAACACGTAGTGCACTCGAAGAGAGCGCTCAAGTACCTCGGGGTGATGGTGGATGACCGGCTGAACTTCAACAGCCACGTCGATTACGCCTGCGAGAGGGCGGCTAAGGCGATCATGGCACTGTCGAGGATTATGCCGAACAACGCTGGACCCAGGAGCAGTAGGCGCCGCCTCTTGGCAAGTGTCGCGACGTCCATACTTAGGTACGGCGGACCGGTATGGTGGACGGCGCTGGGGACGAAGCGAAATCGAGCGCTGCTCGACAGAACGCAGAGACTGATGGCCATGCGGGTTGCAAGCGCGTACAGGACCATTTCGTCGGAAGCGGTTGGCGTTATAGCCGGAATGATCCCCATCGGCATCACACTGGAGGAGGACACCGTGCGCTACACCCGGAGAGGCACGAGAGGTATCCGGGAAGCTGCGAAAGCCGAATCGCTGGCAAGGTGGCAACGTGAGTGGGACACCACGGAGAAAGGCAGATGGACGCATCGGCTTATCCCGTCCGTATCCACGTGGGTGAGCAGAAGGCATGGAGAGGTCACCTTCCACCTCACACAGTTCCTGTCGGGCCATGGCTGCTTCAGGAAGTACCTGCACAGGTTCGGACATGCAGAGTCTCCGCTCTGTCCGGACTGCGTCGATTGCGAGGAAACACCGGAGCACGTGGTGTTCAGCTGCCCTCGCTTCGAGGCAGCGCGAAGCGAAATGCTGGCCATTATCGGAGCAGACACCAGCCCGGATAATGTGGTGCGAAGAATGTGCAGCGACATCGCCAAGTGGAATGCGGTCGTCGGAGCGGTGACGCAGATCACTTCGGCTCTCCAGCGGAAATGGAGAGACGACCAGAGGAGGAACGACTAGAAGCCTAGTCGAAAACCCACGAGTGTGGCTGTGAAGGAGAGCACGTTATGATGGTCGGCTCTACCAAATCGGTACACGTCTCGATGGTCACAGGAGTTGAGAACCCACGAGTGTGGCTGTGAAGGAGAGCACGTTATGACGGTTGGCTCTACCAAATCGGTACACGTCTCGATGGTCCAAGGAGAGGGCTGCATATGACTAACCGATCAAAAGCAACGCGATTCTTGGGCGCGGTTAAACCCTCGCATGGACTCATATGTATGTAGAACAGGAAATGGTTCTAGCACCCGGCATGGATCCTGTAAGTAGACTAGTGCAGAAAATGCAACGCCTCCCCCCGAAGTTATACCGAAAGGTGGTCCCGGGGGGAAAAGGGCACGGCGTTCAAGGACTGGTTTAGTGGGTCGGGAAAACTCTTTTGGTTTTCCCAACCCCACACTACCTGAGAAATGAATTCTCAGGTGTCTGATAGCAGATTCCGACCTTGTAAAAAAAAAAAAAAAAAAAAAAAAAAAAAAAAAAAAAAAAAAAAAAAAAAACAAAACACACACACACACAGTAAATGTGGTCAAAGCCATTTTTAGAGGTATTTTTTGGACTATTTTACAGATAACACTATCAAATTTAAAGAATTCAGTTTCAAACAAAAAGCCATTCGAAAACATGCATCATAAACTGTTTGGGCCCAAAATTTGAAGCTTTTCCAAAATGTTTTTTCCAGAGATATAGCGATTTTTGTGTTTTTCGTCTTATTTTTACCCTATTTTTTCCTATTAAATTTTTGGATTTATACAAAATCATATACTGAACATCAAATTCGAAGTCCCGGCTCGTTCTCGCTCGAAAGCTCGACAATTCGTCATGTCGAAGCTTCAACGACAGCGCTTTTACGCTTGCAAGTGAAAGTGTTCTTTCTGGCTTCTCATAATAGATCAACAAAGTGCAATAGCGATACATATTTTTTTAAGTTAATCATAGACTAACGATAAAGACTGAGTACCCTTTTTTTCTAATAATTTCAATCCAATGTGTTTTTCTTATTAAAATTTAAATATCTTGCGACAAATAATGTACCTCTGAAATTAAAAAAAAAACATTGCATTTGATGTTTAGCCTAAAAAGATTCGAAGCTTTAGGTAAAATTCAAAAATCTCACTGAGTGGTATTATTATGTTTCTGATAAATTAATTACACCAATATATTTCTCGGAGTTTCATCATTTTGTAAGAAAGGCTCTATTTCACCTCTGGTGATATTAAATCGGGTTTTTATTGTTGAGATTATTTTGGCGAATGAAAATAAAAAACACATATAAAATTAATAAAATCATCAAAAAGTTTTTCATAAACCTGCAGTCATTGATGGTTTTCTTACGAAATCTCTTTTAAAAGCTTTCTATTTTTATTTGTTTACCACTGAATGCTTGAAAAAATAGCCTGGTTTCAAAATATTAATTTACGTTTCAAATAAAGTCCGAAGTCATGATTTCGATTTAAATAAACCGAGCAGGAATTGATGAGATTATTCAAAACTCAACCTTTTACAATTAAATTACAATAAATATGAATTTGAAAATAACAAAATAGTGTTGCTTTTGATGAAACAAAAATAAATGAATAATTTTCGAGATAATACTGATACTGAGAATAACTATTTTTCACAAATATTAATTTTATGAGATGGTGAATCAGTAACCAGCAGTGAGAAAGTTTTCCAGTTTTTTTTCCATAGTTTTTTGTGCGGTGCTCTTTCTTCATAAATATTTGTAATCTTTTAAAAAAATCCTTTTTTTTCAAAAAATAAACAATTTTTAAAAATAAGATTCGATTATCAATTCAATTTTAAATCTGAAATTAAATTTAAAAATTTGGTTGATCTGGTTGTTCGACATTTTTCAAAAATCCTTTTTTTCATGCATAACTTAATTGCTAGATCTTGCCTAAATTGCCAAAAATGTCTTTGTTTGGATCTCTAAAACACCTTAAAAAAATTAAAATCTGTAAAAACTTATTCGGGGAAATGTAATTTTAGTCATCAAAAGCGAAGTTTTTAAAATTCCTTATCACAATAATTCAAAAATTTTGATTCAAAATCTGGATGTCAAAACTGTTCAAACTTTTAGGAACTGCTCATAAATGTGTTCTTCTTCTATACGAAATGTTCACTCAATTTTATTGGACTTCTATTTAAAATACACATTTCATTAAAAGAAACTTAAAATTTCCTCAAAATTCCGAATATTTTAATTATAGTACTGATTATTTGAATGCTCAGATACAGTAAACAATTCTTTACGTTTTCACTAATCGATCTTAGTTATTTTTAATTTGGTTGAAACATCTTTCATCGATTCCTTGTGTCCAAATTGTGCATAATTTGTTTTTCATACAAGTATTCATGCAAACATGGGAAATGTCACTACAATAGTGTTTATAAAAGGTCAACGAGAAGGGATTTCCTGATCGATTTTAAATCTGCGACAAAGTTCTAAGTTTCAAATAGGACTTTTCAAAAATGTATGAGTACACGAAAAAAAAATCATTTTTTTGTTGAACTTTAGGCCGTTGCAAATATTTTTCAAAGTTTATGTCGCCACCCCACCCCCCCCCCCCCTTCAAAATATGTCCGAAAAATCATGGGGCAAAAAATATTTTTTCAAAAAAAAATCAAAATTTTAATAGAATTAGAAGTCTAATCAACTGAGAACAATCTTAAATGCCTTTTTCTGCATTGATAATCATATTCAACATTTTTGGACTCGTTTAAATAAATTTTGGACTTTTATTAAATTACAATGTACAGCACGGCAAAATTTTTTTTTTTAATTTTCGTCAGTATTTTAAATTTTTTGCAAATCAATTATTTTTTTAATCAGAGTCGAGGGACATAAACTTCAAAAAATATTTGCAACGGCCTCAATATTAAAAACATAAATATAACAAACTTTACCTCCTTCAATTTTATGTATATTAGCTATAGTACAAATTTGTATTTTAACCAAGTTAGGCCATTGCAATTACTTTTATTTTTATCAAAAAAATAAAAATAAAAATAAAAAAAATTACAGAATTGAGGTCTTTTTAACTGAAATCAGTTTTCATTCAAATTCCTGCAATAATTTTCGTATTTAGCGAGTTCAGACTCGTTTAGTTTTATTTTTATATTTGTTCAATTACAAAGTACAATACCACATTTTTTTTTGCACTAACAATGTTCTATTGTAAATTTTTCAATATTTTGTGAACTCATAATTGCTGAAAATTTGGAACGATGTAAATTGCATTTTAAAACATATTTTTTTGCAACGCCGTTTTGACACTACTTACTTTTCCTGTTATTCTTGAACGAAGAAATAGCCTTAATTTCTGTACAAAAAATAACATAATCTTCAAAAAAAAAAACTTTTCTAAATAAATGCTGGAAAGTTCTACTTTTCAGCACTGGAATGGATGCTGAAAAGTTAAACTTTTCAGCACTTCTTTTGAAAAGTAATACTTTTTAACATTTTTTTTTATTTAAACGATTTATTGACAAAATACATGAACATTTGACTTTTAATTTCATACAATGGGCGTTTTTCTGAAATGAAAAAAAAAAAGGTGCAGGTGGTTATGTTACACATGACCAGTATGACAAAGAACTTAGCAGAAAAGCTTTTAAAATTAAGCAATTTTGTTGAATTATGCGTCAGATAAAATCAAAACATTATTGGATTTATATTTTCGTTTAATTTCTCTTTAAGCTCCGTATTAAAAAAACATGATATCTCTATAATTCGATGTTTGTCCCCCAATTGGAACAATCGTGAGGTAGCGGCCTCTCCAGATTATTGCCACCTTTTTCGAAATGGCCAGTATTGTAAACCATGAGTTGTGATACCCATATTGCCAAAACTCGTTGGTTCAATAGATGTCTTCCCGGGAAAACTTTCCTTTAGGGCACCGGCCACTTAACTTTTTCTAAATTGCCATTTTCATTACCAATATCAAAAACCATGAAATTTGATACCAATATTGCCCAAAACCGTATGGTTCGGTAAATGTCCTCCCGGGAGAACCCGCCTGAGGGCACCGGCCACTCCAGGTTGTGGCCAATACTGTCAAAATGGCCATTTTCATTACCAGTATTGAAAATCAAGAAGTTTGATACCCATGTTGTCCAGTCTCGTATGGCCTTCCATCGGAACACCCCTAAGGAATCTGGCCACTCCGGGTCTTGTGGCAAGAATATTCCGGTGGCTCTCAATTATTCTGGCTGGCCTGCCTCCGCTTGGTCTGCTCCTAGCTCCGGGCTAGCTGCTTTTCGGCCAACTGATTCTGGGCCTCCAGGCCATCTGCTTCCAGGTCCAGGTTGTTGTTTACTCCTCGGCGTCCAACGATAGAATGGTTTCCCAGGGTTGACCGAGCGGGGTTATATTGGCTTAGAATGGTGACGGATGCCCCGCCCCTTTCCGCCGGTTATCCCATTCTTACGTCATTCGCTTTTTGATGCACTGGTGGGGATAAGAAGTCGTGAAGGCAGCATTTTTGCCAACAATTTTCATTCCATCGTAATCGTTCGAACCGACAACATCGTAGCAGCAGCAGCAGCAGCGGAAAAAAATCAACGACTGGAGGAAATCAAGAGCGAGCTCCGAGAAGAAGAAACACGCCAGCGTGTGCGTGAGATTGCTGCCAAAACGGCGTCGAAGGAGAAAAACAAGGCCTACTTGGATGGACGCTCGAGGAGATGGCCTCAAGAATCAACTTCTGCTGCAATTTAACAAAATGGCGCTTTTCAGCGCCAACGAAAAATTCACGAAAGAGTTATTGTTTCAAATGATTCATGCACCGCTTTTTGTGCATTTTTAAAGCTTTTGACGCTTGGCGTTTAATTTTATTGAAATACTTCCCCCAAAATTTTCATTTTAAAAAAATTTAACGAATATTAACAATTTTCGCTTGCAAGTGTCAAACGTCAAACGATCGCAGTTGGCCTTGAACAAGCAAGCGCGTGCTTTGACCCACGCAAAAAATCTTTCCGCTCTCTGATTGGCTGTTTTGTTTTGCCGTGGAGTCGTGAAGGCAGCATTTTTGCCAACGATTTTCATTCCATCGTCATCGTTCGAACCGACAACATCGTAGCAGCAGCAGCAGCAGCGGAAAAAAAATCAACGACTGGAGGAAATCAAGAGCGAGCTCCGAGAAGAAGAAACACGCCAGCGTGTGCGTGAGATTGCTGCCAAAACGACGTCGAAGGAGAAAAACAAGGCCTACTTGGATGGACGCTCGAGGAGATGGCCACAAGAATCAACTTCTGCTGCAATTTAACAAAATGGCGCTTTTCAGCGCCAACGAAAAATTCACGAAAGAGTTATTGTTTCAAATGATTCATGCACTGCTTGTTGTGCATTTTTAAAGCTTTTGACGCTTGGCGTTTAATTTTATTTAAATTTTTCCCCCAAAATTTTCATTTAAAAAAAAATTGAACGAATATTAACAATTTTCGCTTGCAAGTGTCAAACGTCAAACGATCGCAGTTGGCCTTGAACAAGCAAGCGCGTGCTTTGACCCACGCAAAAAATCTTTCCGCTCTCTGATTGGCTGTTTTGTTTTGCCGTGGAGTCGTGAAGGCAGCATTTTTGCCAACGATTTTCATTCCATCGTCATCGTTCGAACCGACAACATCGTAGCAGCAGCAGCAGCAGCAAAAAAAAATCAACGACTGGAGGAAATCAAGAGCGAGCTCCGAGAAGAAGAAACACGCCAGCGTGTGCGTGAGATTGCTGCCAAAACGACGTCGAAGGAGAAAAACAAGGCCTACTTGGATGGACGCTCGAGGAGATGGCCACAAGAATCAACTTCTGCTGCAATTTAACAAAATGGCGCTTTTCAGCGCCAACGAAAAATTCACGAAAGAGTTATTGTTTCAAATGATTCATGCACTGCTTGTTGTGCATTTTTAAAGCTTTTGACGCTTGGCGTTTAATTTTATTTAAATTTTTCCCCCAAAATTTTCATTTAAAAAAAAATTGAACGAATATTAACAATTTTCGCTTGCAAGTGTCAAACGTCAAACGATCGCAGTTGGCCTTGAACAAGCAAGCGCGTGCTTTGACCCACGCAAAAAATCTTTCCGCTCTCTGATTGGCTGTTTTGTTTTGCCGTGGAGTCGTGAAGGCAGCATTTTTGCCAACGATTTTCATTCCATCGTCATCGTTCGAACCGACAACATCGTAGCAGCAGCAGCAGCAGCAAAAAAAAATCAACGACTGGAGGAAATCAAGAGCGAGCTCCGAGAAGAAGAAACACGCCAGCGTGTGCGTGAGATTGCTGCCAAAACGACGTCGAAGGAGAAAAACAAGGCCTACTTGGATGGACGCTCGAGGAGATGGCCACAAGAATCAACTTCTGCTGCAATTTAACAAAATGGCGCTTTTCAGCGCCAACGAAAAATTCACGAAAGAGTTATTGTTTCAAATGATTCATGCACTGCTTGTTGTGCATTTTTAAAGCTTTTGACGCTTGGCGTTTAATTTTATTTAAATTTTTCCCCCAAAATTTTCATTTAAAAAAAAATTGAACGAATATTAACAATTTTCGCTTGCAAGTGTCAAACGTCAAACGATCGCAGTTGGCCTTGAACAAGCAAGCGCGTGCTTTGACCCACGCAAAAAATCTTTCCGCTCTCTGATTGGCTGTTTTGTTTTGCCGTGGAGTCGTGAAGGCAGCATTTTTGCCAACGATTTTCATTCCATCGTCATCGTTCGAACCGACAACATCGTAGCAGCAGCAGCAGCAGCAAAAAAAAATCAACGACTGGAGGAAATCAAGAGCGAGCTCCGAGAAGAAGAAACACGCCAGCGTGTGCGTGAGATTGCTGCCAAAACGACGTCGAAGGAGAAAAACAAGGCCTACTTGGATGGACGCTCGAGGAGATGGCCACAAGAATCAACTTCTGCTGCAATTTAACAAAATGGCGCTTTTCAGCGCCAACGAAAAATTCACGAAAGAGTTATTGTTTCAAATGATTCATGCACTGCTTGTTGTGCATTTTTAAAGCTTTTGACGCTTGGCGTTTAATTTTATTTAAATTTTTCCCCCAAAATTTTCATTTAAAAAAAAATTGAACGAATATTAACAATTTTCGCTTGCAAGTGTCAAACGTCAAACGATCGCAGTTGGCCTTGAACAAGCAAGCGCGTGCTTTGACCCACGCAAAAAATCTTTCCGCTCTCTGATTGGCTGTTTTGTTTTGCCGTGGAGTCGTGAAGGCAGCATTTTTGCCAACGATTTTCATTCCATCGTCATCGTTCGAACCGACAACATCGTAGCAGCAGCAGCAGCAGCGGAAAAAAAAATCAACGACTGGAGGAAATCAAGAGCGAGCTCCGAGAAGAAGAAACACGCCAGCGTGTGCGTGAGATTGCTGCCAAAACGACGTCGAAGGAGAAAAACAAGGCCTACTTGGATGGACGCTCGAGGAGATGGTCACAAGAATCAACTTCTGCTGCAATTTAACAAAATGGCGCTTTTCAGCGCCAACGAAAAATTCACGAAAGAGTTATTGTTTCAAATGATTTATGCACCGCTTTTTGTGCATTTTTAAAGCTTTTGACGCTTGGCGTTTAATTTTATTGAAATACTTCCCCCAAAATTTTCATTTATAAAAAAATTGAACGAATATTAACAATTTTCGCTTGCAAGTGTCAAACGATCGCAGTTGGCCTTGAACAAGCAAGCGCGTGCTTTGACCCACGCAAAAAATCTTTCCGCTCTCTGATTGGCTGTTTTGTTTTGCCGTGGAGTCGTGAAGGCAGCATTTTTGCCAACGATTTTCATTCCATCGTCATCGTTCGAACCGACAACATCGTAGCAGCAGCAGCAGCAGCGGAAAAAAAATCAACGACTGGAGGAAATCAAGAGCGAGCTCCGAGAAGAAGAAACACGCCAGCGTGTGCGTGAGATTGCTGCCAAAACGACGTCGAAGGAGAAAAACAAGGCCTACTTGGATGGACGCTCGAGGAGATGGTCACAAGAATCAACTTCTGCTGCAATTTAACAAAATGGCGCTTTTCAGCGCCAACGAAAAATTCACGAAAGAGTTATTGTTTCAAATGATTCATGCACCGCTTTTTGTGCATTTTTAAAGCTTTTGACGCTTGGCGTTTAATTTTATTGAAATACTTCCCCCAAAATTTTCATTTTAGAAAAAATGAACGAATATTAACAATTTTCGCTTGCAAGTGTCAAACGATCGCAGTTGGCCTTGAACAAGCAAGCGCGTGCTTTGACCCACGCAAAAAATCTTTCCGCTCTCTGATTGGCTGTTTTGTTTTGCCGTGGAGTCGTGAAGGCAGCATTTTTGCCAACGATTTTCATTCCATCGTCATCGTTCGAACCGACAACATCGTAGCAGCAACAGCAGCAGCGGAAAAAAATCAACGACTGGAGGGTATCAAGAGCGAGCTCCGAGAAGAAGAAACAAGCCAGCGTGTGCGTGAGATTGCTGCCAAAACGACGTCGAAAGAGAAAAACAAGGCCTACTTGGATGGACGCTCGAGGAGATGGCCACAAGAATCAACTTCTGCTGCAATTTAACAAAATGGCGCTTTTCAGCGCCAACGAAAAATTCACGAAAGAGTTATTGTTTCAAATGATTTATGCACCGCTTTTTGTGCATTTTTAAAGCTTTTGACGCTTGGCGTTTAATTTTATTGAAATACTTCCCCCAAAATTTTCATTTATAAAAAAATTGAACGAATATTAACAATTTTCGCTTGCAAGTGTCAAACGATCGCAGTTGGCCTTGAACAAGCAAGCGCGTGCTTTGACCCACGCAAAAAATCTTTCCGCTCTCTGTTTGGCTGTTTTGTTTTGCCGTGGAGTCGTGAAGGCAGCATTTTTGCCAACGATTTTCATTCCATCGTCATCGTTCGAACCGACAACATCGTAGCAGCAGCAGCAGCAGCAAAAAAAAATCAACGACTGGAGGGTATCAAGAGCGAGCTCCGAGAAGAAGAAACACGCCAGCGTGTGCGTGAGATTGCTGCCAAAACGACGTCGAAAGAGAAAAACAAGGCCTACTTGGATGGACGCTCGAGGAGATGGCCACAAGAATCAACTTCTGCTGCAATTTAACAAAATGGCGCTTTTCAGCGCCAACGAAAAATTCACGAAAGAGTTATTGTTTCAAATGATTTATGCACCGCTTTTTGTGCATTTTTAAAGCTTTTGACGCTTGGCGTTTAATTTTATTGAAATACTTCCCCCAAAATTTTCATTTATAAAAAAATTGAACGAATATTAACAATTTTCGCTTGCAAGTGTCAAACGATCGCAGTTGGCCTTGAACAAGCAAGCGCGTGCTTTGACCCACGCAAAAAATCTTTCCGCTCTCTGATTGGCTGTTTTGTTTTGCCGTGGAGTCGTGAAGGCAGCATTTTTGCCAACGATTTTCATTCCATCGTCATCGTTCGAACCGACAACATCGTAGCAGCAGCAGCAGCAGCAAAAAAAATCAACGACTGGAGGAAATCAAGAGCGAGCTCCGAGAAGAAGAAACACGCCAGCGTGTGCGTGAGATTGCTGCCAAAACGACGTCGAAGGAGAAAAACAAGGCCTACTTGGATGGACGCTCGAGGAGATGGCCACAAGAATCAACTTCTGCTGCAATTTAACAAAATGGCGCTTTTCAGCGCCAACGAAAAATTCACGAAAGAGTTATTGTTTCAAATGATTTATGCACCGCTTTTTGTGCATTTTTAAAGCTTTTGACGCTTGGCGTTTAATTTTATTGAAATACTTCCCCCAAAATTTTCATTTATAAAAAAATTGAACGAATATTAACAATTTTCGCTTGCAAGTGTCAAACGATCGCAGTTGGCCTTGAACAAGCAAGCGCGTGCTTTGACCCACGCAAAAAATCTTTCCGCTCTCTGATTGGCTGTTTTGTTTTGCCGTGGAGTCGTGAAGGCAGCATTTTTGCCAACGATTTTCATTCCATCGTCATCGTTCGAACCGACAACATCGTAGCAGCAGCAGCAGCAGCAAAAAAAATCAACGACTGGAGGAAATCAAGAGCGAGCTCCGAGAAGAAGAAACACGCCAGCGTGTGCGTGAGATTGCTGCCAAAACGACGTCGAAGGAGAAAAACAAGGCCTACTTGGATGGACGCTCGAGGAGATGGTCACAAGAATCAACTTCTGCTGCAATTTAACAAAATGGCGCTTTTCAGCGCCAACGAAAAATTCACGAAAGAGTTATTGTTTCAAATGATTCATGCACCGCTTTTTGTGCATTTTTAAAGCTTTTGACGCTTGGCGTTTAATTTTATTTAAATACTTCCCCCAAAATTTTCATTTTAGAAAAAATGAACGAATATTAACAATTTTCGCTTGCAAGTGTCAAACGATCGCAGTTGGCCTTGAACAAGCAAGCGCGTGCTTTGACCCACGCAAAAAATCTTTCCGCTCTCTGATTGGCTGTTTTGTTTTGCCGTGGAGTCGTGAAGGCAGCATTTTTGCCAACGATTTTCATTCCATCGTCATCGTTCGAACCGACAACATCGTAGCAGCAGCAGCAGCAGCGGAAAAAAATCAACGACTGGAGGGTATCAAGAGCGAGCTCCGAGAAGAAGAAACACGCCAGCGTGTGCGTGAGATTGCTGCCAAAACGACGTCGAAAGAGAAAAACAAGGCCTACTTGGATGGACGCTCGAGGAGATGGCCACAAGAATCAACTTCTGCTGCAATTTAACAAAATGGCGCTTTTCAGCGCCAACGAAAAATTCACGAAAGAGTTATTGTTTCAAATGATTTATGCACCGCTTTTTGTGCATTTTTAAAGCTTTTGACGCTTGGCGTTTAATTTTATTGAAATACTTCCCCCAAAATTTTCATTTATAAAAAAATTGAACGAATATTAACAATTTTCGCTTGCAAGTGTCAAACGATCGCAGTTGGCCTTGAACAAGCAAGCGCGTGCTTTGACCCACGCAAAAAATCTTTCCGCTCTCTGATTGGCTGTTTTGTTTTGCCGTGGAGTCGTGAAGGCAGCATTTTTGCCAACGATTTTCATTCCATCGTCATCGTTCGAACCGACAACATCGTAGCAGCAGCAGCAGCAGCAAAAAAAAAAATCAACGACTGGAGGAAATCAAGAGCGAGCTCCGAGAAGAAGAAACACGCCAGCGTGTGCGTGAGATTGCTGCCAAAACGACGTCGAAGGAGAAAAACAAGGCCTACTTGGATGGACGCTCGAGGAGATGGCCACAAGAATCAACTTCTGCTGCAATTTAACAAAATGGCGCTTTTCAGCGCCAACGAAAAATTCACGAAAGAGTTATTGTTTCAAATGATTCATGCACTGCTTGTTGTGCATTTTTAAAGCTTTTGACGCTTGGCGTTTAATTTTATTTAAATTTTTCCCCCTAAATTTTCATTTAAAAAAAATTGAACGAATATTAACAATTTTCGCTTGCAAGTGTCAAACGTCAAACGATCGCAGTTGGCCTTGAACAAGCAAGCGCGTGCTTTGACCCACGCAAAAAATCTTTCCGCTCTCTGATTGGCTGTTTTGTTTTGCCGTGGAGTCGTGAAGGCAGCATTTTTGCCAACGATTTTCATTCCATCGTCAACGATCGCAGTTGAGCCTTGAACAATTGCTCAAAATCATATGGTTCGGTAAATGTCCTCCCGGGAGAACTTCTCTGGGGGCACCGGCCACTCCAGGTTGTGGCCAATACTGTCAAAATGGCCATTTTCATTACCAGTATTGAAAACCAAGAAGTTTGATACCCATATTGCCCAAAATCATATGGTTCTGTTAATGTCCTCCCGGGAGAACCTCCCTGAGGGCACCGGCCACTCCAGGTTCTGGCCTACACTGTCAAAATGGCCATTTTCATTTCCAGTATTAAAACCCATGAATTTTGATACCCATATTGCCAAAAATCGTATGGTTCGGTAAATGTCCTCCCGAGTAAACCTCCCTGAGGGCACCGGCCACTCCAGGTTGTGGCCAATACTGTCAAAATGGCCATTTTCATTACCAGTATTGAAAAACATGAATTTTGATACCAATATTGCCCATAATCGTATGGTTCGGTAAATGTCCTTCCGGGAGAACCTCCCTGAGGGCACCGGCCACTCCAGTTTGTGGCCAATACTGTCAAAATGGCCATTTTCATTACCAGTATTGAAAATCAAGAAGTTTGATACCCATATTGCCCAAAATCGTATGGTTCGGTAAATGTCCTCCCGGGAGAACTTCCTTGAGGGCACCGGCCACTCCAGGTTGTGGCCAATACTGTCAAAATGGCCATTTTCATTACCAGTATTGAAAACCAAGAAATTTGATACCCATATTGCCCAAAATCGTATGGTTCGGTAAATGTCCTCCCGGGAGAACTTCCCTGAGAGCACCGGCCACTCCAGGTTGTTGCCAATACTGTCAAAATGGCCATTTTCATCACCAGTATCAAAATCCAAGAAGTTTGATACCCATATTGTCCAGTCTCGTATGGCCTTCCATCGGAACACCCCTGAGGGTTCTGGCCACTCCGGGTCTTGTGGCCAGAATATTTCGGCTGGCCTGTCTCCGCTTGGGCTGCTCCTTGCTCCAGGCCAGCTGCTTTTCGGCCAATTGCTTCTGGGCCTCCAGGCCATCTGCTTCCAGGTCCAGGTTGTTGTTCACTCTTCGGCGTCCAGCGATAGAATGATTTCCTTGGGCTGATCGAGCGGGGTTTATATTGGCTCGAAATGGTGACGCAACAGTGCCTTGTTGCGTCGCAGACCTCTTCCCCAGTACCAAGCATGCAACATTTTCGTAACGCGCGACATTTTTCGTTTTTCTGGATTGACACCTCACCAGAATAGAGCCCTTAGGACAAAGTTCTTTGTCAAAAAATGTATGGAACTCGTTGCAAAACTTGATTTTTTCAGCACTCGTCGTATTTATCCAACTCGATTTTTTTTTTTTGAAATTAAAAATGTCTTTATTGAACTTTCTTATAATAATTACATTTCATTTACATTTTAAGTGGTATGGCTACATGCTCTTCATCTTTGTTATATTTTTCGTTTTCCTATTAACTGTTCACATTCATTTATTTACTTCAAATTGTTTTATATTTTTGCATTGAATCGAATACATTTGGGTAAAAAAGAAAAAAAAAATCACTCTAACAACTAATCCTAACTTAAAACTAAAAAAAAGCAAATTCATTGAAATATTCAAAATCATTAGAACGAGTAAACTACGAACTGTATTTTAAGATAAATCCTCCAAGCGTTCTTACTTGTTCCGCACGAGTTTTGCAACCACGCAGTGTTGTTGTCATCTCGATGAAAATGTTCAGAAGTTCTTGTGGTGAAAACAGGTCACTACTGCCTTCATCCGTTGATGCTGGTTGGTTTTCCCTCGGTTGCTGACTGAAGCCAGGAGGTGTTGTATTCTCTGCAACCTTTTGCCGCTGATTCAACGACAATGGCTGCAGATTTGGAACCACTCGAACTGATCCCGCTCCAGGGTACGCCAAAGCAGGAAAATCCACGTCCGTGTAAGTTGGTGATGTTTTGCGACGATTTTGTTGGTGCCTCGTCGTCACTTGCTGCCGAATTTTCACAAACTCAGCACGTTTTGGGCAGCTTCGATTCTTGGTCGAATGGTCACCGCCGCAATTGAAGCATTTGGCTTCGATGTTCTCGTTGATTGTTTCGCAAGCTTGAGTTTTGTGCTCACCTCCGCAGGTTGCACAACGACTCTTGATGAAACAATTCCTTCCACCATGTCCAAACTGCAAACAGTTCGAACACTGTGTCACGTCACGGTGCACTGGACGATAACGTTCCCAAGTCACGATGATGTTGAAAATTGCCCGAACTGCTTTCAGCTCAGACGGCGTTGTCGATCCTTTCTCGAGATGAACCAGGTACAGTTGATCACGATACTTGATGTCCTTGTTGTGTCTCGTCATCTTGAAGACTTCGATCACGTTCAACTTAAGAGTTTTGAGCTCTTCTTTCAACACACTCACATCCATGTCGTACAGGCCACGGAGGACCTGTTTCATGTGGCGTTTACCTGGATCGTCATGGCTGTAGTATTCAATCTTTGTGTTGTTCAGGAAATTTCGAACGTAGTTGTAATCCTTTCTGGTAGGTAGCAGAATTTTTAGTCCATCAGCACACAAGCGAATGGAAGCTCGTAAAGCACCAGATTTGATAAATCCGGTCAGCCACTTTCGCACCAAGTCCGATGACGATGTTTTCTCAAAAATGGGTGGCAACTTTTCCCGTCGTTCAAATTCTTCCTTCTCGCTCACGTCCACAGGGAGGGTAGCGAATTGGTTTCCAGACAAATTTTGAGCGTCCTTGCTCAAACTGCCTGGCTTTGCAGGTAGCGCTTCGGCATTCTTTAGCTTCTTCAAATCTGCCGATCCTGCTGGTGAGGACCGTCTCTTTTTCTTGCCGTGAGGCATTTTTTGCACTTTTTAGCACTTTTTTGGTTTGTGAGGGACGCACGTCTGACTCGCTTCTCTGCTGATCGCAGACTGAACTCGAAATCCTCTTTTTTTTCCTCTTTTATTTTTTTTTGCCTGAATTTCTTGGCTTAGTTAAGAGTCAACCTCCACTAAAAACAGTGATCTAAGAAAAGTTTCAAAAAAGACGAAACGGTCTCCTGAAATCGAAGAATCGAATAGTTAGATTTTCTATACATGGACTGAATGCTCATACTTTTTAGCACAGAAACGGATGCTGAAAAGTTAATCTTTTTAGCACTTTTATCCAAGAGTAATACTTTTCTTTTTACACCTTGCTGCATGAACTACGAATTTATTCAAGTGCTATCTATTAGTTAGCCCTCATATTTAAATCGACGATAGCTTGAAAACTATTGATCTGATTTCCAATGTCAAAAACATAATCCATCGTGTTTTTTTTTCTTTTATGAAAAAATGTTTTCAGAATTTTATAATCATTACTAACAAATCCAAAAAATAAAATAATAAAATGTCTTAGGTCACACATAAGAAAACCCCAATTCTGGCTACAACAATCATCAATCTGCAAAAAAAAAAACCCTGACATAAGTCTTGCGTCTTCGCAAACCCAACATTTTCTCTCCCAGCTGTCTTTCACCGTGGGAGGAAATAGAAAGTTGATTAATTTATGCTCGTTACCGTGTGGCGGTGGCGTGTCGACACTGAAGAAGGGTTTTGAAGTTTTCGCTTCTCGAGACGAGACGTTTAATTGATAGTGAAGCTTCTTGGCTGTGGTGTGACTTCGAAAGGTGTCAGTAAAGTAATTTGACTGTGTCACTTTTGCGCGACATGTTTGCGAGACTGATGGTGAAAGTTGTGGTTTGTGAATTTCAATTAATTTGCAAATTTTGTATTCAGAGGAAGTTTTATTAAAAGAATTTGGAATTAACTTAGAAACGGTTAATACCTACATTAGTAACTCCCAGAACCTTAGCGGCCTGCTTGTACATCTCATATCGCTTGATGGACACCGGATTGCTAGAACCTCCTTTGGGATTTCCCCAGATGGCTCTGGTCGTGAGGCCAAAGTTGTTCTGCCTAACACCACCCATCGGACGAACGTTCTTCACCCAGAACCACGTGGACACCCTCATCGACATAGTAGTATCACGTGACACCAGACCCGGATCACGAATCAACCGCTCATCTCCAAAGATGTCCCGCGACGCAGCCCGGTAGTTGTAGTCCCACGTCAACTGGATGTATCCACGTCCGTAGTACGGAGCATATTTCTTGCTGGCCCCTCCAATTTCCTCCCGATAGTGAAATCCAGCACTTTCGTAGATGACCTGCGCCAGGAACATGGCCACCTCGTTACGATCCGAAGTCATCCCGTTGATGCCGTTGGCGATGACTCCGGCGAGGTTGGCGTTGACTTGTCGATAACCGGTAGCCGCCAGGACTCGGTTCACTTCTTGGCTAGTGACGGCCGTGGCCACCTGGCACAGGCAGGACACTCCGATGAGGGTGATGATTGCGGTTGATATCTTTGCCATTGCTTTTGCTGAAAGTTTCCAAGAAGACTGAATGGTGGTTTGAATGAACGGATGTTTTATAGCTATCGAACAAATATTCAAAGTAGTAGTCAATACATTCCAGCTGGTTCAATAAAATTCATAAAAATTCCACGAGTTGGCTCTGTAGGCTGTTATCTGTTTGATGTGGTTATAATTTCGCTTTTTGATAAATATGTTAATGTCATAGGTTAATTTATGTAGATAAATATTTGAGTCCCTTTGACAATAATTGTCAAATATTTTTGAACTGCAACTTTGAAATATAAAATTGCGCCGATATAGTCATCTAAGCTGGCAGGAAGCACATGGTACACCATCCGATTCAATTTCAAAATATTATTTGCCTTCAACAAACGGAAGTGGTTATGTACACAGATGTTTCAACATTTTGATTTTTGTATTCATAACATTGAGAAAACAATTGATCAAAACCCCTTAACTATAACTCATTTGCCATGGAAATCGTACAATGCAAAGTAGATAAAAAATTTAATCAAGTCAAGCTGAATATTTCTTACTTTTGAAATCAAGAACTTCTGAATATGCTTCTGCCTCCAAGCTCTCTCATCAACACCTTCCTCGAAAAACAAGCTTTCAAAAGCCCAAATCTCACCGACTTTAGAAACGTCCTTTCATCCAATCAAGAGAAACTTTTGGCCCGGCACCCCGTCTGCTTCACGGCTTGTTTGTATTTAATTTGAGATGTGCTGCTGTCAACTAAACCCCCTGCACTCCCACCGGCGCACGGAAGCTTCCTCAGAAGGACAGAGTCCACAGGTGGGAGGGGCCACGTGTACAGCAGAGTACGCAAGGTTGTAACGTTTGTTGCATGTCGTGCGTGTCGGTGACACGGCAGAGCCAAGTCGGTGAAACTAACAACACTTCAACCCTCATTTGGGGCACAGTTAAAAATGCAAATTAATGTTTAATTATGCAACAGTTAGCTGTTCAGTAAAAAATCTGTGCATATTCAACTGTCAGGATAATTTGAGTTAAAACAATTAGTCAAATTTTCAATGTGCACAATTACAACCTTGTCTTGACTTCAGACTTTGCCTTCCAATTTCCCTCCGCTGGGACTACTCTCCGTAATGTTTGTTTGTCGAAGGAAAGAGAAACTTTGTCTCCTTATCACCTTCGATGATTACCGAGTGTGTAATTGATGCAAAAGTTTTTTAATAAGGTGGAATTCGATGGCAGATATGCTTGCTCAGGGCATGTCTGCTATCTGAAATGTACTGGAAATGGGGAAGGCAAAGTGCTGGATATGAAGGGTTGGTAATTGAATTGGCACGAGTTTAACAAAACCTTGTGTAGTATCAAAAATAGTTCAAAAAGCTTATTAACGAAAATCGATAGTAACTTATTTAAAAAATCTTACTACAATCGAATTATTGAAACCATTTTACCCTAAACTCATAAAGATTTCCCTAAAATGATTTTTTGAGATTATGTAGTAAATTTGAAGCAATTAGTACTTGATTTTTTAAATACTGTATTGCATGAAAATAATTATTTTTTCATAATTTGCAACATGGGTTTGAAAAAGATGCGAAATTTTAAATTAATTTTCATTTTATTTGAGGTTTTTATAAAACATTAGAGATTTAACAAAATGACAATATTCTTTTTTTTATTTTCGTAAAAACTATGAAACAGTGTTTTTATTGAAAATTCTCAATTTTTCATAAAACTCAACATAGGTATCAAACGATAAGAAATTTCGTGTTCACAATTAATTGATTGGAGTTTGTTTTAAAATAAATATCAAATTTAAATTATTTTCAACACGGGTATCAAACGATAAGAAATTTCACATTATCAGTGTTTTCATTGTGAAATACTAAATTTTTAAAAGTTTTTATTGCAAAATACGGAAATTTCCATGAATTATCGTAATTCATGAACAAACATCAATTTTCATAATTTTTATCAAAGGTATCAAAAAATGATAAATTATGCTTATTTTTCACTTTATTTGAATTTTTCGTATCAAATTTCATTTTAAATTTGTTAGAATTTATTTGTTATTTAAAATCTACGAAAGTATTTTGTAGATGTTTGAAAATTGCAATAAAAAACAGAAATCCATTAATGCATAGCTTTTGTTTTTCTTATAAATGAAGAGTTTAATTTCACCGATAGTTTCATGGTAATATGGTAATAATAAATTAAGGTAATTATACAACAGCCCTAATACAAAGTACAACAAATTATCACCCTTAAATATTTTATCCATTAATTCCATCCATGCCAAAAAAATATTTTTTTTTTTTTGCGTGATTGACAAGTTCAAAAAATGCTTTTTTTAAACAAGAGATATAGAACAAACATTTTTTTACAACAAAATGATTGTTTAAAAAAATGTTTTTTTTTTTCAAATATATAGGAAATGCACACTCAATATCATTTATAAAATCAAATTCAATTTGCAAGCTAAAAGTACTTGAATTTGTTCCCATAAAACTCAAATCAAAATCAAAAATCAAATCAAATTATTCGCTCTACAGCATTGCCTTGGCGTTCTCAATTGCGAGATTCCTACTCGAAACTAGGTGTTCGAAGGCTTGATTGTTGAGGCAATTGCAAACCTCTTTTTACACCTAAGCTTCCATCCACCCCGGGATTCGAACTGACGACCTTTGGATTGTTAGTCCAACCGCCTAACAGCGACTCCACCGAGGCAGGACCCAGGGAGACGACTCCTACACCTGGACTGAGCTAACGACCTAACCTTTTTAGGTTAGTCCGGGGCCAACATTTACTTCCCGTCCGACGGAAGGCGTGATCAGACAAATCTCGTCTCGAAAAATGCCACCGGGACCGTCTGGGATCGAACCCAGGCCGACTGGGTGAGAGGCAATCACGCTTACCCCTACACCACGGTTCCCGGCGATCCCATAAAACTCACCATTTTCAATTAAAAGCATTTTTTTAAACGTGATTTTATGATTTGACGTTTTTTTAATCAAGCTTAATAGCAAAAACTAAAATTTTGACTTTTAAATTGCGAAAAATAGTTTTAAGGATAGCAAATATGTAACAATTAGAACAGGCCTGCCCAACGTCCGGCCCGTGAAGCCATTTCATCCAGCCCAAGACGGCTTTTTAAAATATTTCTATGACCGGCCCTTAAGGCTGTTCATGAAGTATTAGATAAATACAATTATTGTCTGAATTCAAAAAATAAGCTTGACATCAAATTTTAACATATTCTAAACACATTCTTCATGTTTAAATTCAGTTCTTATAATTTTAATATTGATATTTTTTAACATTGTGAAGGAAAACAAAATAATCCATTTCGTAAAATTGTGAAATTTATGAAAAATCTTGGATTGTTTGTCTTTAAATTAGCAAAGGGATATTTCTTTAAGTTTTTTTTTAAAGCATAAAAATCAAATTTTTCATACTGAAAATAGATTGCTGGAAATATTTTTAAAATATAGAAAAATGTATCATAAACTTCAAAAAATTACAACGATCATTGAAATTTGAATGTTTTTTTAATATAAAAAATCAAGGTATTGAAATGCAATCGTCAAAAACAATATCGTAACAATTTTAAACACGCAAAAATTAAAATAAGTCAAATAAACACATTTTTTATGTAATCTTTATTTTTCATTTTTAAATCAAGATATATGAATCATATTTGCAACATTATTTATTTTATGTATTTGCTTTAAAATAACCGAATCATAAGAAAATTGAAAAAAATGCGATTACTTTTTCAACTTTTATCAAATATTAATTCCGGCTCGCCACTGCTTCAGAAAAATCAGATCTAGCCCGCAGGGCCAAAAGGTTGGGCACCCTTGAATTAGAACATCATACAATTGGCACATTTCGTAGAGAATTAGTTTATCCGAACACAAACAATTGGATTTGGATATGATTGAAAAGGGGAGACGTGCATTATTTTTAAATTTTGATTTCTATTTAAAGTTGTTCTTAAAAAAAAAACAAAATAAATAAAGATTGAGTTCATATCGAAACAATTTTCAATAATTTTTATTTTTCGATTATGGACGAAAATAAGGCTAAAAATCATGGGACAAAATTTTGCTTCAAAAAAATTGTAAAATCTCATCGATCGATCGATTTGGTGTCTTCGGCAAGATTGTAGGTATGGATAAGGACTACACTGAAAAAAATGATACACGGTAAACAAAAATTTGGTGATTTTTTATTTCACTTTTTGTCACTAAAACTTGATTTGCAAAAAACACTATGTTTATTTTTTTATGTTTTATTTTTTTTAAAGGAACATCAAATGACAATTTTTCTGAAATTTCCAGAATGTGCAAAAAATCGAGTTATGAATTATTTAATCAAAAAAATTTCAACTTCATTTTTTAATGCACAGTGGTCCGAAACCGAAATCTAGCGTGACAAAATTGATAGCGGCCACATGTTAAGATTTAGAGCTTTGGTTTCTTCGAGACAAACAATCAGGGTCAATAGGGGCATCTTTTGGTAAGGTGGACATAAGGAGGGTCCAAATTTTTGGATGATTCAGAACCTTATTTTGGCGGGATGACATGATAGCGCTTCGGTATCATCAAAAAAGTTGTTGGAACACCATTCTGAGCAACATTGCTGAAAAGCACAACGCTCTATCTTCAAACGGGAAGATTCGAGAGCCATTTTTGTAATTTAGGACGAGGTGTTCATGAAAAAATGAGTTTTTTTTAATTTATCAACTCAGGCTTATGTTGTAGCGAGTTGGTGTCTTGTAGACATTTTTAGAACTTATCAAAACACACATTTATCTTTCAAGAGAGCGAAAATCGGACCTTTTAAATGAATTTTATAGCCAAAATACGACGTAAAAGACGCCATGTTGAAATGTGAATAACTCGAAAAGGTGGTAGAGTTTGACCTCGTGTTAACCATACTCTGCTCATGCTCAAGGTGGTAGAGTTTGACCTCGTGCACTGTTATAATTTATAGAAAATTACGTAGATTTTGCATTTTTCTATTCTTATTACATCTTGATAAAAAAGAAAACTGCCCAAGAAACTCATTTCGATCTCCTTTTTTTTATTAATCAACATGTGAATTTATGAATTTACCAAATAAAAATGTTGGTACTGAAATTTAAGAGGTAATAAATATTGATGTTTTACATTAGAACACAACTTAATCATCCCTAGCTACCACAGTCACTGCTAAGTAAAAGGATCAACAACGAGTCCCAACCAGATAATAGCGCTGTGCGTTGAATGATACCCACCCCACCCGTAACCATAATCATACCTTCTTGTTCCGTGAGGATGGCGCGGTGTTCCAACTTTTGGCAGCAAGATTCAACGTTTTGTTTTGTCGGCACGTATGAACCAAACCCCTGCCACACCACCGACTGGTGCTGGCTGTGGTTAAGGTATTAAAGTTCACCGAGGTTGTGATATAAACTCATAACGAAATTGAAGTTTACTTCAACTTTTCATCTCTGGCGTGTGGAATGTTCTTCTTGTAAGCCGGAGTTGTGTTTTCAACCGAACACGTTGGGATTGTTTAAAGTATGAATCCTTGATGATGTTTACTCTTCCTCCGTTGCGTTGTGTCGTCGTCGTGCACTGCTGAGCTCTCCTCTCGCTAGTCAAAGCCACTAACCTAGTCCTTGTTTATTCTGACCTCCCCTTTCCCGTTAACCTCCACCCCTGGTGTATTTCGGTCATGTTATTAAAAGTTGTTTGAAAAGTTGACTCATTTTTTCTCTTCTTCTCTTTTCTAAATCTATCTTTGGCATGGCGCTTTCATCGCTGGACTGCATTGGATCATGGCGGCCAACCCAGATACGAGACGTACAAGGCGACGCTCAAGAAGATTCCGGCCACTCGGCTGTCGCGGCTGACCGAGGCCCTGGCCAACTACGACCCGGTGCTGAACGAGTACTTCTTCGACCGGCACCCGGGGGTGTTTGCGCAGGTGCTCAACTACTACCGGTGAGTATACAACGCACACATTTCAGGGTGGTTTCCGTTGTAAACAGATTATGACGTGAACAATGAGTGGTTAACTCGAAACTTGGATGAGATGATTAGTTTAAACATTTCGTTTGGCACTTCGTCATATCACAGTTGATCGAGGGAGGAAGTTTGGTTTCATTTTGTACCCCAATTTGAGAAAGAATTTCGGGTGTTAGGGGAGTGTGGGGTAATTTGGACACCCTAAGGAAATTGCTCTGCCACGGGCTGTATGGATATTTTAAAGGAATGTGAATGATTACCCTCTTGTGTCAGACCATATTTGATGAAAAAATTTCATTCATTTCGATAAATTTTGAATAAAAACCCATTTTTATCGCAAAAATTAAAAGGTTTCCAAATTACCCCCGTAATTTGGACATGCCTTGTGGGGTAATATGGACACCTTTTGTGGGGTAATTTGGGCACATGTTGAAGAATAAGTTTAACATTTGATTTTTGACCATGTTTATTAACCTTCACCGTTGTTTTGTAATTGCTTAATATTTTTAAGTGTTTTTTTGCTCACAATATTTTATCAATGGTTTAAATAATGATTTTGTGGTAGAACTATAATTCAATAGGAAGATAACAAATAATTCAGTGTAGTATGCATAATTTAATCATCCATTCTGTAATGATTTGAAAATTGATTCTGGATTAGGTACAAGTTTAATTTTTTAGTGATTAAGGTATCGTTTAGATTAATTTAGAAATATATACAGAACAGTATTTTAACCATTTTCGAACAGCATTTCAAACTTTCCTTAAGGCCATCGTCTCGTGACTTGCGCGCGCTTGGTTTATCATTTTTCATACTTGTTTTATTATCGTTTTCAAAAATCTAAACACATCACGATTTAAAGAATTTTCTCAGCTTTCTAACTACGGGTTCACTTTTCAAAAAAAGTGAGTTTTTCTTCTCCATCGGTGCTTTTTAGTAAAATAGTTTTTTCAAAATTCTTGGGTATTTCAAAATTTATCGCGATGACCTATACTTTTTTATACACCAAAATGTTCGTTGGGATGTGGGCAACATATGTCTAGAACATTGTTATAATTTTTGACCTATAAATAATGCCGTTTTTTAGTAAAAACTATAGCGTGCCATCACCATATATTGAAAATAGTGAAAAAGCTAATACTTTTAATCGATGGAAAATATTCAGAAATATTCTAGAATCAATTTGTAGTACTTTGAAAAATATTTTAGTACATAAAAATATTTATTTTTTGCAAAATATTGCGAAAAATCTATTTTTATCAAAGAAACTCAAATATTTTCCAAGTATTTCTCCAATATCTCAAAATTCAAAGCGATGACCTATACTTTTACTATATGTTCAGAAATATTCAAGAATCAATTTGTAGTACTTTAAAAATATTTAAGTACAAAAAAATATTTATTTTGGGCAAAATATTGCGAAAAATCTGTTTTTTTTTTCATAGAAACTCAAATACTTTCCAAGTAATTCTCCAATATCTCAAAATTCAAAGCAAAGACCTAGACTTTTTATCGATAGAGAATGTTCAGAAATATTCAAGAATCAATATGTTGTATATAAAAAATATTGGAGTAAATAAAAACATTGAGAAAAATCTATTTTTTCAAAGAAACTCAAACATTTTCCAAGTATTCCTCCAATATCTCAAAATTCAAAGCAATGTTCTATACTTTTTATCGATGGAGAATGTTCAAAAATATTCAAGAATCAATTTGTAGTAATTTTAAATATTTAAGTACACAAAAATATTTATTTTGGATAAAATATTGAAAGAAAAATCTATTTTTAACAAAGAAAGGCAAATATTTTCCAAGTAATTCTCCAATTTCTCAATATTCAAAGCGATGATCTATACTTTTTATTTTATCGATGGAGAATGTTCAGAAATATTCAAGAATCAATTTGTAGTACTTTAAAAATATTTTAGTACATAAAAATATTTATATGGGGCAAAATATTAAAAAAAAATCTATTTTTTTTTTCAGAGACACTCAAATATATTCCAAGTATTTCTCCAATATCACAAAATTCAATGCGATGACCTATACTTTTTATTTAATCGATGGAGAATGTTCAGAAATATTCAAGAATCAATTTGTAGTACTTAAAAAATATTTTTGTACATAAAAATATTTATTTGGGCAAAATATTGAAAAAATACTATTTTTTTCAAAGAAACTCAAATATATTCCAAGTATTTCTCCAATATCTCAAAATTCAAAGCAATGACCTAACTTTTTATCGATGTAGAATGTACAGAAATATTCTAGAATCAATTTGTTGTATTTAAAAATAATGAAGTACATAAAAATATTTATTTTGGGCAAAATATTGAGAAAAATCAATTTTTCAAAGAAACTCAAATATTTTCCAAGTGTTACTCCAATATCTCAAAATTCAAAGCAATGATCTATACTTTTTATCGATGGAGAATGTTCAGAAATAGTCAAGAATTTGTACCTTAAAATAGTTTTGATAATTCCAAAATTGTCATACCTGTCTGAACCATAAATGTGGTATGCAAACAAGATTTTCAAGTCTCTTTATTATATCGTTGCAAGTCATCCGTCACACTGGTTTAAATTATGCATTTGCACCGAAGCAAACAGTGAATCCCGCATTCACTTATCATCATGCACAGAATGAAACAAAACATACGAAACACGAATAAAAGATACAATAATTCCGTCACACGTGAAATCCACCGCGCCACCAGCTGTCGTTGTTTCATAATGAGGGTAAATAATACAAAGACAGGGGAAAACCGTTTCTGACGTTTAACTCCCTCACGGTATTTCACGGTGTACAGGCTCACATTCATCATTTGCCGAGTCACAGACACCGGCGCAGTGTGGTGTGCTTCCCATTGTGACACGTGTGCACGTGATTCTTTTATCTTGTTGGTACTTTTTTGATTAAGAGGAATTTGGAAATTTTGAAATTTGTCAAAATAATAATTCATTATTTCAGAATTTTGTTTAAAAATAAGAGAAGTGAAATAAAATCAATTAGAATTTTCAACTATTCATGCATTCTAGATACCAATAGGTGAATTAATCTCATACTAACTGTCTCTTTATATTTCTCAACCACCCTCTCCCTAGCACCGGCAAGCTGCACTACCCGACGGACGTCTGCGGGCCCCTGTTCGAGGAGGAGCTGGAGTTTTGGGGCCTCGACTCGAACCAGGTGGAACCGTGCTGCTGGTCAACGTACAGCGTGCATCGGGACACACAGGTAAGTCGCATCAGGTCGTCTTCGGCGAAGGCCATGCCATGACTTGGTCTGTCTGCCGGTCCCCTGAAGCTGGTGACAAATAATTCAATTTCGTTCTGGGGTTTTCCTGGGGGATGGATGGGGAGGGGGATTCTTTGGGGAAAGAGATTGAAAATGAAGGTAGAGGGGGAGAAGAAAATTAGATTATAATGAAGACCGACAAATTGAATTACGACGGTTTTGTGCGATGAATAAGATAGCTGAAAACAGGAAAAGGCTTCGCACTTTAGTACAAAAAAAAGAAACAAATAACATTTAATAAAAAATGAGCAATTTACTGAACAACTGACTAAATGAACAAATCTGGAGTTTTTTTTTAACCTGGCCGTGGTCTTCGTTTTCTACATACACGAATGGTATTCCGGGTCTATAGGACCCAGAAATGTTTTCAGCTGCCAAAATTCGAGATTGTAACCGATTTTGGATGTCTTGACCGCAAATGAAAGGCTAGGATGTCTACTTTCTGAACCCAACCGGCAGAACCGGTTTTGGACACCGTGGCCACCGGGAACCTGCTACAACCGAAAAAAGTTCTTTTTGAGGCCCCTACTTTGAGGACCTGTATCTCCGAAACGATTGCACATAGCAGGTTGCTTCCGGTTGCATTCGACAGATAATAACCTGAATTTTAAGCCCCAGAAAAAATAATTGGTCCATAGTGGCCACCGGTTCCGGTAACCCGGAACTTCCGGACAACTTGATTTTTGCAGTTTTTGACATAAAACCGTCACACAGACCAGTATTTTGAAACGGATTATTTTCCAAATCATTGCAGAAGGATACTACATACTACCCCTGACTGTTTGGTATCGGTTCTGGCCAACTCTGGCCAATCCGGAACCGGTTCCAGGGTACCACTAAAACGGTTCCAATAATTGTCACGCTAGAAACCCGTCATGTTGCATATAAAACTTCATGAAATTGCATGTTATGACCATCTGAGGTCATGCCGATGTCCTCTGACCCATCCTGGTCACTCCGGAACCGGTTACCGGTGGCCACTGGGGGACACTATCGGAATATGCAATGAACCCTATCATCCGACGTATCAAACTTCATGAAATTGAAAGTTATGACCATCTGAGGCCATGCCGATGTCCTCTGACCCATCCTGGTCACTCCGGAACCGGTTACCGGTGGCCACTGGGGGACACTATCGGAATATGCAATGAACCCTATCATCCGACGTATCAAACTTCATGAAATTGAAAGTTATGACCATTTGAGGCCATGCCGATGTCCTCTGACCCATCCTGGTCACTCCGGAACCGGTTACCGGTGGCCACTGGGGGACACTATCGGAATATGCAATGAACCCTATCATCCGACGTATCAAACTTCATGAAATTGAAAGTTATGACCATCTGATGTCATGCCGATGTCCCCTGACCCAACCTGGTCACTCCGGAATCGGTTACCGGAGGCCACTGGGGGACACTATCGGAATATCCAATGAACCCTATCATCCGACGTATCAAATTTCCAGAAATTGAAAGTTATGACCATCTGAGGTCATGCCGATGTCCTCTGACCCATCCTGGTCACTCCGGAACCGGTTACCGGTGGCCACTGGGGGACACTATCGGAATATGCAATGAACCCTATCATCCGACGTATCAAACTTCATGAAATTGAAAGTTATGACCATCTGAGATCCTGCCGATGTCTTCTGACCTAACCTGGCCCGGAACCGGTTTTCGATGGAACTGGTTACCGGTGGCCACTTGGGGACACTATCGGAATATGCAATGAACCCTATCATCCGACGTGTCAAACTTCATGAAATTGAAAGTTATGATCATCTGGGATCAAGACGATGTCCTCTGACCCAACCTGATCACTCCGGAACCGGTTACCTTTGGCCACTTGGTGACACTCTCTGATTATGTAATAAACCCTATCATCCGACGTATCAAACTTCATGAAATTGAACATTATTACCATCTGAGGTCATGCTAACGTCCTTTGAACTTATCTGGTCACTTCGGAATCGGTTTACGATGGCCACTGCGATTGTCCTCAATTCGTCACTTGTGTTATCTTGTAACACGTCTGCTGTAAAAAGATAGGAGATAGATAGCACACAAGCGACGAATTAGTAATTTCTTGCTTCACGGCACGTTTTGAGATTCCAAGGAACGGCTCGGGATCCACGAATATGTTTGATAGGCCTAGTCTGGCAAGTTCATCAGCCATTTCAATGCCTTCAATACCGCAGTATCCTGGTACCCAAAACAACATGCCGAGTAGCAAGTTCCAAACATGTTTGGATTCGCATTTAGAGGATTTTAACGCCAATAGTGCAGCTTAGCTATCCGAGAAAATACCGATTTTTGCGTGTCTATAATTTCTAAAATATCAAAATCAAAGGTTAGATGAAAGAGTTTCTGCACCCAAATCTCGGCAACACTCGGTTTGAGAGAAAGACGGCCTCATGAAGTTTGATATGTGGGACGATAGGGTTTCTATTCCGCATATTCCACAAGTGTACACCAGTTGCCACCGGTAACCGATTCCAAAAGCCAGATAGAGTTAGGGGATGTTAGCGTAATTACCTTAGATATAATATTGTTCAATTTCATGTTGTTCGATATGCCGTCATTGCATATTACGATAATGTTCCCCAAAAGCCACTGGTAACCGGTCCCGGAGTGGCCCTCAGTGGCCATAGGTAACCGGTTCCAGATTGATCAGGTAAGGTTAGTTTAGGTCGGCATAACCTTGGATAGAAATAATTTTTCAATTCTATGAAGTTTGATATTTCGGATGATAGGGTTTCTAGCATATTCCACAAGTTTCCCCAAGTGGCCATTGGAAACCGACTCCGAAGTGACCAGATAAGTTCAAAGAACGTTAGCATGACCTCAGATGGTCATAACTTTCAATTTCATGAAGTTTGATACGTCGGATGATAGGGTTTACTACATACTCAGAGAGTGTCACCAAGTGGCCAACGGTAACCGATTCTGGAGTGACCAGATAAGTTCAAAGGACGTTAGCATGACCTCAGATGGTAAGAATGTTCAATTTCATGAAGTTTGATACGTCGGATGACAGGGTTCATTGCATATTTCGATAGTGCCCCCAAGTGGCCACCGGCGACCGGTTCCGGAGTGATCAGGTTAGGTAATAAGACATCGGCATGACCTCAGATGGTCATAACTTGCAATTTCATGAAGTTTGATACGTCGGATGATAGGGTTCATTGCATATTTCGATAGTGTCCCTCAGTGGCCAGCGGTAACCGGTTCCGGAGTAACCAGGTTGTGTCATGGGACATCGGCATGACCTCAGATGGTCATAACTTTCAATTTCATGACGTTTGATACGTCGGATGATAGGGTTTATGCATATTCCGATAGTGTCCCCCAGTGGCCACCGGTATCCAGTTCCGGAGTGACCAGGATGGGTCAGAGGACATCGGCATGACCTCAGATGGTCATAACTTTCAATTTCTGGAAATTTGATACGTCGGATGATAGGGTTCATTGCATATTCCGATAGTGTCCCTCAGTGGCCACCGGTAACCGGTTCCGGAGTAACCAGGTTGGGTCAGGGGACATCGGCATGACCTCAGATGGTCATAACTTCAATTTCATGAAGTTTGATACGTCGGATGATAGGGTTCATTGCATATTCCGATAGTGTCCCTCAGTGGCCACCGGTAACCGGTTCCGGAGTGACCAGGATGGGTCAGAGGACATCGGCATGACCTCAGATGGTCATAACTTTCAATTTCATGAAGTTTGATATGTCGGATGATAGGGTTCATTGCATATTCCGATAATGTCCCCCAGTGGCCACCGGTAACTGGTTCCGGAGTGACCAGGATGGGTCAGAGGACATCGGCATGACCTCAGATGGTCATAACTTTCAATTTCATGAAGTTTGATACGTCGGATGATAGGGTTCATTGCATATTCCGATAGTGTCCCCCAGTGGCCACCGGTAACCGGTTCCGGAGTGACCAGGATGGGTCAGAGGACATCGGCATGACCTCAGATGGTCATAACATGCAATTTCATGAAGTTTTATATGCAACATGACGGGTTTCTAGCGTGACAATTATTGGAACCGTTTTAGTGGTACCCTGGAACCGGTTCCGGATTGGCCAGAGTTGGCCAGAACCGATACCAAACAGTCAGGGGTAGTATGTAGTATCCTTCTGCAATGATTTGGAAAATAATCCGTTTCAAAATACTGGTCTGTGTGACGGTTTTATGTCAAAAACTGCAAAAATCAAGTTGTCCGGAAGTTCCGGGTTACCGGAACCGGTGGCCACTATGAACCAATTATTTTTTCTGGGGCTTAAAATTCAGGTTATTATCTGTCGAATGCAACCGGAAGCAACCTGCTATGTGCAATCGTTTCGGAGATACAGGTCCTCAAAGTAGGGGCCTCAAAAAGAACTTTTTTCGGTTGTAGCAGGTTCCCGGTGGCCACGGTGTCCAAAACCGGTTCTGCCGGTTGGGTTCAGAAAGTAGACATCCTAGCCTTTCATTTGCGGTCAAGACATCCAAAATCGGTTACAATCTCGAATTTTGGCAGCTGAAAACATTTCTGGGTCCTATAGACCCGGAATACCATTCGTGTCAGTTTTTTTTTGGTGCGCACTTCCGGTGGCCACCGGAAGTTCATTTTTGGCCAGAATGTGTGTCTTAGTAAGATACACAAAGTCACAAAATTTCAGATCTCTAGGTGTTTTTGGTCAAAAGTTACAATTACTTTTATAGTGCTACTGGGTCCTATAGACCCGAAGACCATGCCCGGGTTAAAAAGGTCCAATAAACCAAATTTTCAGTTTTTGCTTTTTAAGTGTTATTTAATACCCCTGACTCAAGGCGGTTTCAAAAACACCCAAAAAGCAAAAACTCGAAATTCGGTTTACTGGACCTTTAAAAAAAAAACTCCAGAAATGATCAAATGAACAAATGAACATATCTGCAAATTTTAAAATCTTCAAATCTTCAAATCTTCAAATCTTCAAATCTTCAGATCTTCAAATCTTCAAATCTTCAAATCTTCAAATCTTCAAATCTTCAAATCTTCAAATCTTCAAATCTTCAAATCTTCAAATCTTCAAATCTTCAAATCTTCAAATCTTCAAATCTTCAAATCTTCAAATCTTCAAATCTTCAAATCTTCAAATCTTCAAATCTTCAAATCTTCAAATCTTCAAATCTTTAAATCTTCAAATCTTCAAATCTTCAAATCTTCAAATCTTCAAATCTTCAAATCTTCAAATCTTCAAATCTTCAAATCTTCAAATCTTCAAATCTTCAAATCTTCAAATCTTCAAATCTTCAAATCTTCAAATCTTCAAATCTTCAAATCTTCAAATCTTCAAATCTTCAAATCTTCAAATCTTCAAATCTTCAAATCTTCAAATCTTCAAATCTTCAAATCTTCAAATCTTCAAATCTTCAAATCTTCAAATCTTCAAATCTTCAATTCTTCAAATCTTCAAATCTTCAAATCTTCAAATCTTCAAATCTTTAAATCTTTAAATCTTCAAATCTTCAAATCTTCAAATCTTCAAATCATCAAATCTTCAAATCTTCAAATCTTCAAATCTTCAAATCTTCAAATCTTCAAATCTTCAAATCTACAAATCTACAAACTTTCAAATCTTCAAAAATTAAAATTAATTCCATCAATCATTCAACAAAAAATAACTAATTAATTTAAGCTTTCGTCAAACTTTCACGTCAAAAACAGCTGGCAACAGCTGAACTGTTTCAGTGAGCGGATCGTTTATTTTCCATTTAAAAGCTTTCATAAACAAAACAGCCTTTCGAGCGAGTGCGATCTTTCACGGGTGCACTTTCACAGCATTCGAAGTTGGTGACGGGAAAAGCTGAGCGTTAGTGTTATAGTCTGGTTCAAATTTAAAATTTGAAAAAAAATATCATTTTTTTAATTCTAGTTGATAAATAAATACCAAACAAAAACCTAAAGTTGAAATTTTACTTATTTAAATTTGAATAAATTTGTCCAAAATTTTAAAAGTTCCCCAAAATTTTAAAAGTTCCCCAAACTATCACCCAAAACCAAACCTCTAACCAAACATCAGGAATGCCCCGTGGCTAATTTGCTGAGTAGATTAACCCAGCTGGCACGGGTCTCACGTGCACGTCGCCGGAATGGTGATGAAGTGATGACCCGTCCCCTCCCCCAAGGAGGAAGTAAGAGGGAAATAATTAAGTGGGTGGGGTGGGGGATGAAAAAGCTCCTGTTGAATGTTTCAAAACCAGTGCGGAGCAGAGCAGAGTTTGTGTGTGTGTGTGCTTGAAGAAAATAAAAACTTTTCCTCGACTGCTGCTGCTGCTGGGTTAAATTTTTCGCGTGAAGAGGTTTTCTTGGCGAAAAGTTGATAAAAGAGCTGTTTTGTTTTATTTGTGTGAGCAAGAAAAAGAAGGTTTAATTATGGACACGCCTGGTGCTGCCACCTACTGTTTGGTTGGAAATTATGTAAAATAAACCAGCTTCACGGTTTAATTTTATTTTTTTATCACTTTAAAATTGCATACTATGCGTGTTGGCACTAAAAACGTAACATGCTTTAACAATTATGCAAAAAGTGTTTTTGTTTGAAATTAAAAGCCAAAATTTAAAATTTCGCTGTTTGCAATGTCCTAAGTGCAATTCAATGTTAACGACTCTCATAACCCCCTCCAAGATGCTTCATTAGCGCTCAAGCACAATTCTCCCTCAAACTCGTTGAACTCGAGCTGTCACTATTGCTGGCACTCTGAAAAAGTCAAGAATATGAATGCACTCTTCAACCCCACACTTTTGAGATGGACGCGCAGGCAAAACTTTGACGGTTTGAAATATAAACTCCTTCGTCGCTCCTGCCCGTCAAGTCAGTCAGTCTTTTTGCTTATTTAATTTAATATTCCTTTGCAAGTTTTACTATTTAATTAGGTTGAGCTGCCGCCCCACAGTCAACAACGGCCAACGGGGTCGTAAAAACGTTGCGAGCGAAATTGTGCGAGCCATTTTTTGATGGAAGAAGAAGAAGAGGTTTCAAGAAGTGAGGTTAATTTTCACAGCACTTGTAAAAGTGCTTGGAAAAACAAAAACTTGAACCCCGGTGGCTATAAAGAGTAACAACTTTTCCGAGGGAGGGGAAGGGGAGGAAAATTGGGCAAAACCATCATCGTGAGCGCGCCTTTTTATTAAACTTGTACATTTAGGCTTGCTTAAGAAGGGGAAAAAGGTTTTTCCAAGGGTGATGACGCATCCTTGAGAGGATTGCAGCCGCCCTCTGATGCTGTTGCTATCAACTTCAAGCGATTATTACTTCAACTTTGGCATAGTACGCTCATCGCGGTGGAAGATTTTGGCAACACCCAAAATAAGAGGAAGTCTTAGTTGAGTTTACCAAATTGGGTTATGATGATGTGTTTTGGTAGGTGGGTGTTTGGTTTGGAAGTGAAAACAGTTCAGCTAACAATAGCAATTCTGGTCGAGATGATCAATCCACCTGTATTGAAAAAAAAAATGAATTTGAATAGATTGAATTTTGTTTTTAAAAATTTCTTGACACAATGCATCATTACAACGAATTATAAGGATAATACAAAACAGTGACAAAAACTTTTCAATGTCAGTACTTATTCAAATCTTCAAATTTTCAAATCTTAAAATCTTCAAATCTTTAAATTTAAAATCTTCAAATTTCAAATCTTCTTATCTTCCAATCTTTAAATCCTTAAATATTTAAATCTCAGTGGAATCTTTATAAATTGTATCATTGTAGTGAAAAAAAATATAAAAATTTCAGAGAAATTTATTAATCAAGAGAATTGTTTTCTTAGGATTTGGTCATTCTGGGGATGGAAATGGTTTTTATCCTCAAAGGATGGTATTGTTTTCTTGCAACGCATTAAATATCAAGCAAATAGTTAAATTTCAACAACAAGCAAAGGTCCTGATTTTCAGTTCAAAGATCAGAAATCACTCACTCATCACCGAATGAATCTTTGCCGTCTGGAGCAGGCAACTATTCGCGAGCGCTCAGAGAGGAGAGAGCCGAACAAATACTAGCGCCGTGCTCATTTGGCCTTCACTACCACAGTTTGCCGTCAATTAGAATTTGGTATGGTAGAAATTGCTGCCAAATGTGTCTTTGATGTTGTGTAAACTACAAAATTGCAAAATATTATTGATATAATTGATTTTAAGCAATTTCTTAAATGATCAAAGCTAAGCCGATCGCAAAGTATTCTCAGTCAGCATTGAGCGACTTAACGGAATCGGTCCCTCCGAACCATTCGCTGTAGTTACTACCCGGTTTGAATGAGAGGGAGAGCAAAGAGAGAGAGAGTATTCGGTAGCGATTGGTTTGGAAGTGACAAACGGTAGGAATACATCAGCGCAGTTTTTCGTCGCTCTAGATTTGTGCTCGTGACTGAGTCTTTTCGGAGCAATCAGGACCCTTGCTAAGAAGCAAAATGTTATTTTCATTTTTTTCTCATGGTAAATTATTTTATTTTTGTTTTCGGGTAATGATTTGTAGATATCATCTGTAACGAACAAAAATTGACACACATAAATTTTAATTTGCAGATTTTTTGAATCACTTTCATTCACTAAAAATTGATTCAAAATAAAACTATTTTTTTTTCGATTTTTTGGATCAAAAAATGTGATCTTTTCAGAAAATTGCAGAAATCGTAAAATACCTCTGACCGAGTTCGATTTTTTTAAAGTGATTCATCAGAAAAATCTAAAAAAAGTCAACTTTTTTTGAATAAAAAATTAAATTTGCAGCCAAAAAATTTAAGTGGAATTTTGATAGGGCTGTTGCAAATATTTTTAATGATTTTGGATTATTTTTACCAATATTTTCAATTTCAGTTTATAAATATTTTCAATTCCAAAATGTTTTATTCCTCGTAAAAAAGATTTAAAAAAATGAGAACAAAGTTTTTTTGCAATTCCGCTGTGAAACTGTCAACTTTTCCTGTCCTTTTGGAGAAACGAAACGGCTTAGTTTCCCTACAAAAAAATGACAGAATAAAAATTAAATACCTGCAAAATCAGTGCAGAAAAGTTGAACTTTTCAATACTTGTATCGAAAAGTCACATTTTTTCAATATTTTTTTGTTCTGAACGATATATTTATACATGGATGATTGACATAAAATATCATTCAAAAAGCGTTGTTCGAAATTGCAAAAAAAGTTTTTGCAATCCCGCTGTGAAACTGTCAACTTATCTTGTCTTTCTGGAGACACGAAACGGCCTTCTTTTAACCACACAAAAAAAAAACATTTCAATACCGATGATGAAAAGTCCTACCTTTCATCACTGAAATGGGTGCTGAAAAGTTGAACTTTTGAACACTTGTTTCGAAAAGTAACATTTTTCAATATTGTTTTGTTTTGAACAGTGAATTTACAAACTTTTTATTTGACCCAGTACCTGAAAAATGTCTGTTCTGGGTTGGAATAGCTCGACATTAATC
Source organism: Culex pipiens pallens (assembly GCF_016801865.2). Classification (NCBI taxonomy): domain Eukaryota; kingdom Metazoa; phylum Arthropoda; class Insecta; order Diptera; family Culicidae; genus Culex; species Culex pipiens. The sequence continues at coordinate 144,347 of NW_026292822.1, forward strand.
CGTCCCAAAAAAATGAAGAGTTGTCAAATATCAAGAAATATTATAAACAAATTTGGAGTTTTTTTTGAAAAGGTCCAATAAACCATTTTTTTTTGTTTTCGCTTTTTGGGTGTTTTTGAAACCGCCTTGAGTCAGGAGTATCAAAAAACACCCAAAAAGCAAAAACTAAAAAATTGGACCTTTTCAAAAAAATCTCCAGAAATATCGTTTTTGTGCGAGCAAAATAAAAATATTCAAAATATGTAGCTTCCCGTTTGTTATCATAGTAGTAAAATTTTCCTGCATGCATTAGTATTGGGAAGCGATTTTGATTTTTTTTAAAGTAGAAAATGCAAAATTTTCTCCCTAAAATGCCCTGCTATGCCTAAACACATTTTTATGGACTATGTCTGTACAGAAATTTGTTCAGAGGACATTAACTAGGGAAATAATACCCTTTCTAATCAAACCCCTATCTTTGTCAAAAGAAGAGTTTGATGCTCAATTCAAACTCCAAAAAGACTATTTAGGCTATAAACATACCAGCAACAGCTCCGACTCGAGTAAGGATACAAATGTATGCCATTTACTGGCCAAAAAGATCAAATTGAATGCACTATTGATCATAATTTCTTTTTTGCGAGACCATTTTTCATCATTTTGATGGCACACACATCCACACGCAAGATGAAAGGTTAACGAAAGTCGCCATAAATATATTTTCACTTGCGCTAACGATTTCAAAGCGCTTAAGATATAAAATTGCCGGTAACTACCAGCAACATGTTCTTTTGCACATTGGTTAGTCACTCACTTGAAAAATAATCCAGAAACATGTAAATAATAAGCAAGCGCCATAAAAAAAAAAAAACAAACGCGTTAAGTCTTTTGACGTTTCAATTTTGACTTCTCATTCCAATCAAAGGCTGAAGAAAACCGAGCGAGAAACAAAGGCAATTAAAGAACAAAGGGTGGACACCCTCCAGCAGCGCCTGTTGGAGTGAGCCAGCGATGCCAGGAAAATTTCTTCATAAATGCTACTTTTCGTGAGTGTTCGCTTAAAATTTTTCATCAATTTTGGCAGCACTAAGCAGAGCGCTGAAAGAAAGAAGAACTAAGCTGAAAATTGTAAAATGGGCGTGGCCCAATGCACTCGACTGATTAGAATGCATAACTTTTAATAAAAGTGAAAATACACAGAAATGTACACTTAAAGTTTCTCTACTCGTTAGTGTTCATGGTTTAATTGAATTTCAAGGAACACTCCAGATTATCTAGCATCTTTCAAACACGACCGCTCATTAGGTTCAAAATGGGTACATTTGCCATATAACTTGAAGACCAAGGCTACCAAAATTGAATGACTTTAGTATGATTGTTACGCGCATTACTGAAAAATACTCGAAAAATGTACTTTTTTCATTCAAGCGCAGCGCGCGAGTTGTAAACCGTTTTTGGATTTTTTTTGTTGTATGGAAACATTGTTCCCAACATCCTAATCTATCATTCTAGGAGTGAGCACCAAAGATTTGACAACTTTTCATTTTTTGGGACGCCCTACTTTACATACCTGTAACAAAAATCAAACATTTGAAATTGTTAGAAAACAATTTATTTAACATTCGTTCTCACAACTTCAAATAGCATCTAATGTTTTCCGCGACTCAAATTGAGACAGCACACAGAACGAAACAGCTCCATCAAATTCTCCTGAATGTTTTCCCGTAACAAAGATAAAGCTAAATGGCTCAGGGAAAGTCGCTCGGGCGTCGCTGCAAAATTTCATTCCCTCGGTCGTTTTCGTTGTTTGCTCGAAGCGTTTAATAATAACACAATTTTCTACGCCCACCCCATAATACAAACCATTTTCCCTCCTCCACCACCTCTTCCAGAGCACCCTGGCGATCCTGGACAAACTGGAGCTGGACGACGAGCAGCCCTCGGAGGAGGCCATCGCCCGGATGTTTGGCTTCGAGGAGGCCCTCCTGAATGGGGAGCTGACCTGCTGGCAGCGGACAAAGCCCAAGATCTGGGCCCTGTTTGACGAACCGTCGAGCTCGACCGGCGCCAAGGTGAGTCCATTTTGATGAACGTCGTTGCGTGTGCTCGGTGTGAAGATTAATGGGGCGCAATCATTGAGGATGTAAATTTGATGAATTGCGCACACACTCACACTCTTCAGGCAGACAAAGACGAATAAGAAAATTGAGTTTTTGAAATGATGGCTGGACAAGTGCGTAAAAATAGTATGGTTATTGCAAATTAATTCCGAGTGTTACAGCCTAGGTTCTGGTTGACAAACCAATAAAAAAATAATATAAGATAATATATTTCTTTAAAGTAGCTTGAAAACTAAAAGTTAAGCAAAATTCTTTGTTTTAGTAGTGGTTCACCGCAAATAGGACTGAATCCAGAACCTGGCATACATACGAATACACTTTGTTCTACTGCCAACATAAATTTGTTTCCCGTCGAACCCAAAACAACGCCATGACTAACTATAAATTAATTGATATAAATTAAATTGATTTACGGCTAAAAACCAACTTTTCCCCGCCCTTCCTCCCCAGATCGTCGCCGGCATCTCGGTCTTCTTCATCTGCATTTCTGTGATATCGTTCTGTCTGAAGACACACCCGGGTCTCCGGGTGGAACTTCCCCCAGCCCTGCTGAACATCTCGGCGAACGGCACCAGCGCCCTGCTGGCCAACATGACCAGCATCGTGGGCCCGCTGACCGGCGGACCCAGCAGTGGAACCAACTCGGCGGACGGGAAGGCCGACCCCCGGGCCAACCCGAGACCCCTGCGGACGGGGCGCCTCATCTCGTCCGCGTACCGGATCAACTCCGGCAAGGGTGGCAACATCGTGGACAACTGGCAGGAGACGTACGGCCAACCGCACGAGGCCTTCTTCTACGTCGAGCTCGTTTGCAACGTTTGGTTTATCATCGAGCTGACGGTGCGGCTTGTGGTAAGTGTGTTCAGGTTCGGGATCTGGATTTGAGTTTGTACAGCATTTGGCACTTTCTTGGGGTGGCGGGGCTGCCGCCTGACAAATCTATTTACTGGCTTTGGAACAACACAATACTAAAATTCTCAAGAAACGAAATGTGATATTTTCGTGAATATTTTGCTCGACATTTAGCTTGATAATTGTAACTTCACAGATTCCTATCAGCGGTAAACACAATATAATAGGGCTGGCCACTTTTTTCTGAAAACCAAGGTTGGTATTCGACAAAATGATCGTATAAAGTTAAATATAAAGTTAAATTTTTCAAAGCATTCACCAAGAATATATTTTTTGAAAATCTAGATAGTCTCAAAGTATGAAAAAGTACTCAAAATTGTTCACAAAATACCGTATTTTTTCGAAAATACTGAAATTTTAATATTTTGGAATCAAACGATGCGATTTTGTTTTATTACATTTTTTTGCAAAATAATAAAAATTTCACAAGGTGCTCAAATTGTCATAATTTACAATATGTGTATAAAACGAATTTTAAATTCGTATGCTTTTCCAATATATTGTAATTTTTTTTAACTTCAAAGTTTTTTCTCTAAAATCCCTATTTTTTCGAAAATTCACAAATTAAAAAAAAATGCAATATGGGTATCAAACGAATTGAAATTTTGTTTGCTTTTCATGTAATTATAGCTTAAAAAAAACTGAAATTTTCATAAAATACCATATTTTTACGAAAATAATCAAATTTTCATTACTTCGATAACGAAGCGAAGTTTTGTATGTTTTTTAATTCATTTAAGATTTTTTTTTGTAAAATATAAAAAAACCCAAAATACTGTATTTAAAAAAAATCAAACGAAGCTAAATTTTGTGTGCTTGTTTTACTTTAGAAATAATTTTTTTTTTGTAAAATATAAAACTTTCACAAAAACCGTATTTTTTTTTTAAACTTGAATTTATTAAATTTGAAATATGGGTATCGAACAACGAAAAATATAGTTGAAGCATACACAATTTATATGTATGTATGAAGCATGCAAAGTTTCGCTTCTTCTGATACCCATAATGCATATTTTGAAAATTTGTGTATTTTCGAAAAAAACGGTATTTTGTGATAATTTTTGTATTTAAAAAAAATTCTAATCAATTGAAAAAGCATGCAACATTTAGCTTCGTTTGATACTCATATTGCATACATTGAAATTTAGAGTATTTTTAAAAAATACGATAATTTGTAAAATTTTAATATTTTCCAAAAAAAAACTCTAATAAAGTTAAAAAGCATGAAAAATTTCGCTTCATTTGATACCCAGTTTGTAAATTGTGATAATTTGAGTAATTTCGAAAAAATACGGTGTTTTTTGAGAAATTTAACATTACGCTTTGTTTTTACGTGTATTGCAAATTTGAGAATTTTCAAAAAATACGGTAATTTGTGAAAATTTTAGTATTTTTTTAAACAAGTGATATAGTATAAAAGATAACAATTTCGCTTCGTTTGATACGAACCATCCATAAACCACGTGGACACTTTTTGGGAATCTCAACCACGCCCCCCCCCCCCCCTTTCGTGAACAATTGTCCATAAAAAAAACTTTTGTGTATGGAGCGTGGACAATCGCTTACCTCCCCCCTCCCTAAAATGTCCACGTGGTTTATGGATGGTCTCATACCCATATAACATATTTTGTAAATTTGAGTATTTTCGAGAAAATACGGTAATTTGTGAAAATTTGAGCATTTTCCAACAACAAAAAAACTTTTTCAATTTTAGTATTTCACAAAAATACGTTAATAAAGTGAAAAAAAAACAACATTTCATTTGATACCAATATTGCATTTTTTTTTAGTATTTTACAAATTGAAAAAAAATTAGTATTTTCGAAAAAATACAGTATTTTGTGAAAATATTAGTATTTTCCAAGAAAAAAATCTCAAAAAAGCATACAAATTTTCGTTTCGTTTGATAACCATATTACAAATTTTGAAAATTGGAGTATTTTCGTAAAAAAATATTTTGTGAAAATTTTAGTATTTTACTAAAGTAGTTATATAAAAAAAGCATATAAAATTTCACTTCGTTTAATATTGCAAATTAACATTAGGTAAGGTATGGTAAGTTTAGGTTAGGTTAGGTTAGGTAAGGTATGGTAAGTTTAGGTTAGGTTAGGTTAGGTTAGGTTAGATTAGGTTAGGTTAGGTTAGATTAGGTTAGGTTAGGTTAGGTTAGGTTAGGTTAGGTTAGGTTAGGTTAGGTTAGGTTAGGTTAGGTTAGGTTAGGTTAGGTTAGGTTAGGTTAGGTTAGGTTAGGTTAGGTTAGGTTAGGTTAGGTTAGGTTAGGTTAGGTTAGGTTAGGTTAGGTTAGGTTAGGTTAGGTTAGGTTAGGTTAGGTTAGGTTAGGTTAGGTTAGGTTAGGTTAGGTTAGGTTAGGTTAGGTTAGGTTAGGTTAGGTTAGGTTAGGTTAGGTTAGGTTAGGTTAGGTTAGGTTAGGTTAGGTTAGGTTAGGTTAGGTTAGGTTAGGTTAGGTTAGGTTAGGTTAGGTTAGGTTAGGTTAGGTTAGGTTAGGTTAGGTTAGGTTAGGTTAGGTTAGGTTAGGTTTTTTTTAATAATTCAAATCTTTAACTGATTTTGTAATTCTAGTTGCAATTCAACAGAGAAATCCTCCAAAACTTTACCGAAGTAATCTTACAAATAGATATGAATATCTCTCTCTCCGTTGTTTCCCGATGCTGGCTGTCTGGGAACTGCAATCTGCTTGCCAGCAGATTCTGCCACACAGCTAAACAACCAACCCTTCCAGAGAACAGATGGTGTCGGTCTTCGAGGATGCAGCACACGACGATGGCGGTGGTACAGCATAAGACCGCAAACATGCAGCAGCAGCAGCAACCCGGTGGCATCTATAGGGCGACAATAAAACCCACAGCCATAAGCTTGATGGCACCGAGTTGAAACTCTTGGGAATCGTCGTGGTGACCCGGGTTGGCACAGTGGAGTTCTTGGCCAAAATTTGATTTTGTTTTATTTTATAATTATTGTCGTATTATTAATATTTGTAAAAAAACACAAAAAAATAATCAGGCCAAATTGCGATGGAATTTTTTCTTCTAATATTACTCTAAGACCAACTCTAGTGGTCTTATCTTTCAAAGCGAACAATGGAGAGCAACTTCTTGGACCCTGGAAGCAATCTTGCATTCCTCCCTGCGATAAGCTCACATTTCAAAAGGCTAACTTGCTCACGTCCCACTTTGCCCCATAAACCCTCCTTTATGGGAAATATTGCACCCATTCTGTTTCGCCGGCTGTTTCCCGAAAAATTCCAACTCTTGATCTTTGCCAATTTCCGTTCCCAGAACTATTGTACATCTTCTATTCATTTTTTTGCGAAGAACAATTCCATTCACAGCGTGGTATCAACATAAGGCACAGTACACCCAGAACTGGGCATCGGCATACGAGAGGATAAAGAGCACGATTCGGTAGTAAAATGGTACTGTGTGCGGACGGAGAGGATAAATCCCGAAATTACCGAGAGTACTTTACTCATGGTTCATTTTCCAAAAAAGTTCATCTATCAAAAAAAAAAAAAGTACCGGTACCGAGACTCGAACCCAAGACCTTCGGCATATTGAACCGTGCCTTTGCCGTATGGGCCACCAAGGTTCGGTGAATAAGTGGCGGTCCTTTGTCCATATAAGCCACTCGTAGGATGAACTGTTCCAATGAACGAATGAACACGCGAGAGGACTATCCTCTCGCAATATAGCACTTTCCTCACGTTTCTTTTCGTGAGGACTATCCCCTCGTTCTTTAACTTTGGGTGTATAAACATGTTGAAAACTGTCACAAGTTGTTTTTCCTATAAAATATGGCTTTATCACTGTGTAAGTTGAACAACTGTAAGCAGAGATCCATGCATGCATTCCAACCCTGGAAACATTCCTGCACGGGTTCCGTTCTTGTGCTAGAAGAACAAGCAGACATACCAGGGTTATCCCCACGAGGAGCAGCGCAAACGAGCTTCATTCAATTTTCCAATTCGTTTGCTCCCTGAAACCTTGTCACTAGAGCGTCCAATTTCCCGGGGTTACAAATTTCCCGGGAAACGGGAAATTTTCAGCCAATTTCCCGGGAAATCCCGGGAATTCCCGGGAAATTTGAAATTTATTGAAAATTGTAATGATCTTGGTTTTAATTAATATTATGCAACAAAATTGTATATGACATCAACATTAATGGTTTAAATAAGTGTGAAGATCAATTAACAGCATGACTGCATGTAAAAAATCCTTCAACTACAAAAAGAAATGTATTTTGGTATTTTTTATGAGAAATATTTTTTTTTTTAAATGCATCCATAATCCACAATCATAAAATTTCTTTTAAACTTGCCTCTATGACCAGTTTATTGAAATGAGAAAAAAAAACATGCAGAATTTTTTTTTCATGTCAAATACTGGTTTCAGCTCTTGAACAAATGGTAAAGCTTTTTAGTGTTGGTTTTACTCCAAACAACCCAATGTTTTCAAATATTTGAAGCAAGCTTTGAATATATTTTTGCATTTTTTGAGATAAATTAACATCATTTCCACAAAAAGTCTTCTATTTTTCACATTTAACCCTCTAACACCAGTTATTGCACCAGTGCTCCATAATTCTTTTACTTCAAATTGTAATTTGTTTAGTACTAGGTATTCAACCAATTGTCTTTTAGCACAAATTCGATTTTCATCTCATTTGATCATGGTAAACAAAATCGTAAAAAAATCTCAATTTTAATTTGGAGGTAAGGAGTTAATATTGTTTAACATCAATCTGTTAAAAGCTTAACTAATTGTAATAATTTGATACTCATTAAGCAAGATCTATTCTCAGTTGCTTCAAAAATTAATATTAGCAGAAATAATTCTGATATAATAATTTCTGATAATCTGTATAATTATATATAAACCAAAAAATACATTTAATTGAACAAAATCATGTTGAGTTTGTTCATTCATTATTTTTGTAAAGCATTTTACAAAAATAGTTCCAAAATTTAAGAAAATGTATACTTCCGTTTGAATTTCGGGAATTCCCGGGAAATTTACAAATTTCCCGGGAAACGGGAAATATTTTTTTTCGGGAAATCCCGGGAATTCCCGGGATTTTTTTTCCCGGGACGGGAAATTGGACGCTCTACTTGTCACTTTGGGGTGCCCCATTCGTCTGTTTAACCGTCGTCGTCCAAAGCAAGGGAAGGGGAACTGGACGATTCTGGTGAGATGAAACATGCGACCTTGACATTGGGTGAGAAATTTGTGGAGGGAAAATCTTGGTATGATCAAATCAACTTTTTGAATCAAAAAAACAATTTTTAAATGAAATTCAGGCCTTTCACAATTTTTTTCCATACTTTATGTCACCTACCCTTCAAAATTGGATCTCAAAATAGTAGTTTATGCAACATGTTGCATAAAGAAGATTTTTTCAGCACGCGTCGTACATTTATCCAACGAGGTTTACCGTCTTTGCTTAGTAATCAGTTTTTTGATTATCAATTTTAAAGACAAAATAATATAAGGTGTTTATTTTTGATGTTGAATAAACTGTCCAGACTCGATTATCCGAAGTTAGATTTTTATGACATTAAACAAAGCCAAACTAAATCTCTACCAGGGCTGTGGAGTCAAAGTCGGAGTCGGAGCCGGAGTTGGTGGAGTCGGGTCTTTTTGGGGACCTGGAGCCGGAGTCGGAGTCGTCAAAACTCTAAAGCTGGAGTCGGAGTCAGAGTCGAAGTTGGCTAAATTGTATGAGCTGGAGTCGGAGTCGGAGCCGGAGTCGTAAATTTCTGATAGACCCAGAGTCGGAGTTGTCAATTTTTTTTTATATAATTTACGATTTTTTTCGTATTTTTAAATTATTCATTGAATTGCGTGTACTGCGTTGACATTTTTTTGTTTAATTTATTTTTTGGTTTAAGATATTTATCAGATACCATGATGTTTTCGAAGCATTTTCATTGTGATTGGAAAGCTCACTATCAGTTTTTAACAAAAATAGTTACGTTTTTTAAAACATTATCGACATGCTCATTTTGAATGTAAATAGAGTAGTGCGGTGCCTGTGTGGACGCTCAGTCCTGTTTTTTCGTGTTATTTTTCGTCTCTTTTGTGTCGCTGTTCGAGTGCATGGGGTGATTGGTCATTATAATTAAATAATGGCATCAGTAGTGCGGTGCCTGTGTGGACGCGCAGTCCTGTTTTTTCGTGTTATTTTCCGTCTCTTTTATGTCGCTGTTCGAGTGCATGGGGTGATTGGTCATTATAATTAAATAATGGCATCAGTAGTGCGGTGCCTGTGTGGACGCGCAGTCCTGTTTTTTCGTGTTATTTTCCGTCTCTTTTATGTCGCTGTTCGAGTGCATGGGGTGATTGGTCATTATAATTAAATAATGGCATCAGTAGTGCGGTGCCTGTGTGGACGCTCAGTCCTGTTTTTTTGTGTTATTTTCCGTCTCTTTTATGTCGCTGTTCGAGTGCATGGGGTGATTGGTCATTATAAATAAATAATGGCATCAGTAGTGCGGTGCCTGTGTGGACGCGCAGTCCTGTTTTTTCGTGTCATTTTCCGTCTCTTTTATGTCGCTGTTCGAGTGCATGGGGTGATTGGTCATTATAATTAAATAATGGCATCAGTAGTGCGGTGCCTGTGTGGACGCGCAGTCCTGTTTTTTTTTCGGGTTATTTTCCGTCTCTTTTGTGTCGTTATTTGTGTACATGGGGTGATTGGATTTCTTCTGATTCGTGTTGTTTTCATCTCTTTTGTGTCGTTGTTTGTGTGCATGGGGTGATTGGTCTTCTTCTTCTTCTTCTTCTTCTTTTTTCTTTATTTTTAGTTCGCGCGTTCGTTGGCCAATGAGTTTATTTTTGTTCTCTTTACATAGTTTTCGATAGAAACGATCCGAATTCTTTTTTTTCGAGACAAGCAAGTCGTATTGCTGGATTAAGTCGTTTCTATATCATCGATGATCGGAAGGCACGCCGACGAATATGTTTTAAGGCTTATGATATAAAATCATTTTAATGAATAAAGCCCTTCTTACATCACCGTTGATCGGAAGGCACGCCGACGAAGAATTTCTGGAGGATCGCGGTCGAATTAATACTATATTTAAAATTCTAGATAGCTATCTTTCGGATTCGATTGTGAGTAGCGGGACTTCGCGGTTACTATGCAACGTATTTTTTGGAGTCTTTTTATATTTTAAATTTATAAGTCCTTCTTTTATCATCGTTGATAGGAAGGCACGCCGCCGGTTAAGTTCGTTTAAGTTATTGTTTTAATTTCATTACAATCGGTTACGTGGTGTCCTGTTTTCTTTTCGTTTATATTCGTTGATCGTAATAATTTATTCCAACTGGCAGCTTTAGTATTAACTCATCTACTATTTTTGACATTTGCTCGCGTTATCTTAATTGTACCAACAGTAAAAATATACTGATAAGTCCAGCCCATAGCACTACCGCTCAGTTGGCACGCGTTCGATTAAAACAAACTTTTTAAATAATCAATTATTTATCTTTCCGCAGCCGGCTGCCTAAAATTTAAAATTTCAACCGATAAACAAAATGCTCATGGTCACATCACTGCCACTCGTGAATCCTGACCTCATACCCATCTACTAACCCCCTCAAAACTCATGTGATACTTTGTCGGAGAAGCAGTCGATTGGGCGGTCTCTATCACTCAAGTATCGGACTAACATTCCCATCCACTTCCCCGTGACCCTACCACTGGTCGTGGCCGGCGCCGGTATTGATCAGCATGATAGGGGCCTTTGAGAAGTTGCGAAGCGAGGAAAGATAGCACCCACTTATCTTCCACGGCTCGTGGATGTAACTTCTGGAGGTCCTGGTCAATAACGGAGTAGCAACTGCGGGTGGGCACCTATGCTTATGCTTATGCTTATGCTCATTTTGAATGTAAATAAAAACAAATCAAAGTGTCGTGCTGAAAACATGTCAAAATGACAAAAAATATCGAAAATAAGTTGCAATTTTTTTTGAAATACAGTTAAACCGGTGCTCTTATGCCTCGTATATGCAAATGCCTTAAATCGGGGTGATATAATTGATAGAATTGAATTTAATCAAATAATTAGAATATTAGAATGTTCTCATGATTTGTATGTTTCAAGTGTGTACTGGGCTGGATCACACAATGTCCATGTACGTCTTCTCAAATAAATTCAAAAAAGCTTTAAAAAAATAGTTACTTTGAAAATTGTTTATTTCAAAACCAGTGTAAATTTGATAGTTACTGCACACCAATTTCTCTTAAATTCTAATCTAATCTAATCTAATCTAATCAGACCCTAGCGCAGCCAATCTTTCGAAGGGATCCTGGAGAGTGCCTTAGGTTAGATGACGCCTAGCACTCTTCTTGTCATTTATTAACATTTGCAGTGCGCCATTGCATTAGAATGCATTGAAACATCACAAGCGTTAAAGCGGCCAGGCCTACTGCGTAAAGCCGTATCGCAGAGATGATTCGTAATTGGGTTGAGTTTGAGCACTGAGTGTTCGAACAACAACACAATTCTGAATCGACAGGGGAGGAAGAAGCGTGGGGACACACCACCATACGCTCCAAGATTTTGGTTGTATTCGTTGGGAGCACCATGCTAAGAAGGTTTGGTACTCCGGGACCCTCAGGGATGGGACATTGTATTTCCACGAATGCCCAGGACACTATTTGCCGTGGTTATAGCGCCACAACTCGCTCTCTGTAACAGTATTCCTAATTCCAGTCCACGCTCACCAAGTCATCATGGCCTTGTGGTTAGCATTTTTGCTTACCAATCCAAAGGACGGAGGATCGAACCCCGCCTCGAGCGACTTTGATTTTTCGTTCATATTCATCATTTCAAATTTATGCGTTCTTAAACTTTCTCGTTGGGAGCAGAAGGGAATCGAACCCAGAACCATTCGCTTACAAAGCGAACACCGTAACCAGTCAGCCACGGCCGCTCCTTGCACACCAATTTCTCTTAAATTTACTGAAATCTGCACTACTGAAATTTTCATTAAATGAAAATCAGCTGAAAAAAAAATTGTTGAAAATCAGTGTAGCTAGCTTATTAACTTAAAAAAATGAATTTAAATTTAAAGTAGTTAAATTAAATGTTCCAATTTTTCAAACAACCAAATTCAAATTTACTCAGAAAATTTATTCAGAAATGCGTTTTTTTTATATTTAAAAACAGATTAGGTGTTGAAGTCGGAGTCGGAGTCGGAGCCGGAGTAAAAATTTTTGGAAAGCTGGAGCCGGAGTCGGAGTCGGCTAGAGTTGGTAGGCCGGAGTCGGAGTCGGAGCCGGAGTCAACAATTTGTGGGTAGCCTGAGCCGGAGTCGGCTTAACTCAGGAAGCCGGAGTCGGAGTCGGAGTCACTTGAAATATGACCGGACTCCGCAGCCCTGATCTCTTCACTAAATTTTTCGATCGCACTGTACTCAAATAATAGAGTAATTCTCTACCAACTCACACGAAATCGGGAAAAGTTGCCCCGACCCCTCTTAGATTTGCGTGAAACTTAGTCCTATGGGGTAACTTTTGCCCCTGATCACGAATCCGAGGTCCGTTGCACTATGGTACATTGGGTGGCCAAGTTTCAAAAAAGTGACCTTCTCCAAATATTTTTTGGTATTTTTTTCTCGAAAGTAAACATTCTAACTAAGAAAATCCAAATTTTCAAAACTCTAAGTTTGTTCATTACGGAGATACGCAAGCTGAAAGTCAAAAAATTGAGTAAAAATCTAGCGTTTTTCGTAAAAAAAAGCTGATTGTTTAATTTTAACATAGATAACCATTTTAAATATTTTATTAGGACAAATATACATCGTTGGATAGGTAATGAGATAAGTTTTGAAACTATTAATAGATAAAATGTTGTTTCCAAACCAAAAACTGAAGTTTTCATCGAATAACTGGAGCATTTTTTTGACAAAACTTATTGTTTTGTGTTTGTCAATCGAGTACTTTTTTGCTAACCGATGCTAAACATGAAACTAAGATCACTTGAAAGATTGGATCATAATCTAACATTGCTGAAATTTCCAGCCTGCGATTTTTTGCGTTTTCGGAGATATGCCATTTTGAACATTTACGTTTTATCAAAATTTGCTGCAATCTACATATGCGCCCGTTTATTTCACTTGCTTTGCTACCTACTTCGTGGGCATCGTCGCTTCAAAAATCAATACCTGGTTTCAAGAAGTTCGAAATGACTTTATTGGAATTTTCTGTTGCCTCAGTTTAATATTGAGTACCTTAGTCAAAATAAGGTATTCGTACCGAAGTTTCTCAAGCGAAACTGGAGTATCTCAGTTTGATACCGAAAAAAGTATTCAGCAAAATATTGACTTAGCACGATGAATTTCTGCGGTCAATCCATGAAACTGATCCACATTTAAGTTCTATGTTGGTTAGTACAAAACATCATAAAAAGTACCTTTAACATATCCTGAAGCTGTCAGAAACTCTAAAATCAAATGAATTTTCATGAACAAGAACATTAGGATTAATAAGAATATGGTTTGTATTTTATCGCTTTACTTCATAATTTATATTTTGAATGAAATCAATTTTTCTGTTATTTGATTTAACAATTAAAATTTTCGAAATTTATGCCCGTAAGGGTGGGGGAAGGAGGTCTCAAGTTATATGGCATGGACTCACAAAAAGAATCACACAGCAGTAAATAATAAATATTTGACTTAAAATGAATTTATTACGCTTAACAAAATTTTGTTGGTGGGAGGAGGGGAGGGGGGGAGGTGAAAGAAAGAGGGGTTGTGTCCTTAAAGTGGGGATGTATTAGCTTATCCATAATTTGATAATATAAACTTGCAATACAATATATACGCAATTCTGTTGCACTTGCAAATGTATGAAAAGACTATTTATTATAAACAATCAACTATTGAAAAACATGAAAACTCATAAAAATCGACGTATATCATTTCAATACCATACAATCACCCAAATTTATATGAAAAAAACATTTAAAAAGCAAAAAAAAAAATTTGGCCGCCTGTTTGTATGGAGATGGCCCATAGTGCGTTGGATGGAGGGGTGGTACGACCCCTTTCATTTTTGAACATGCGTATTTTTTTCAAAACTTTTTTTCGTACAATCGCGATAACTCGTGATGTTTATGAGCAAGCTACTTAAGTTTATAAATCAATTTTTTTGTAATTATCTGCTCTACAACTTTGCAGAACCTTATTCACTCTAAAAAATATTCCTGTAAAGTTAGAAAAAAGCACGAAATTTAAAAAAAAAAATTTGTTCTAATTGAAAAAATTACCCTCCTGGGTCAATGTAGATCCGAAAAGTACATTAAATTTCCCTTAAAATGACATGTTCCAAAACATTTTACAGTAAGTAACGGAAAATGGGAAAAAATTTCAAAGTTATTGAGTGTTTGAAAAATACTTTTTTTTTCGGAATTCTGAGAACGCCATCAATTTGGGCGTCTAGTTTTATATAAATGTCCCTTTGACACCAAATTTCTGTCTCACAACATGCAGGGTTAACAATTAAAATGGCATAATTTTTAAAAATTTTCACTCTTTCTCAAAGAACAAGTTTATTTCTTAGAAAGATTATAAATTGATTAGATTAGATTATATTATATTAGATTTTATTGATTATAATAATAATATCATTAATTTATGTAATACGTCTCTGAATTCTGAAGCAACGGTTTTGATTAATTATAATCTATATAATCTAATCTAATCAATTTATAATCTATCTAAGAAATAAACTTGTTCTTTGAGAAATATGAAAAATTCCAAAAATTATGCCATATTAAGTGTTTACCCTGCATGTTGATATCTAGTTCTACTAAATTACAAAATTGAAATAATTCAAAACAAAGCCCAATCAAGAGCTCGCAGTTCACAATGAAATGTATGCAATCATCTTCACCGACATTATTGCATTATTCTGTCAAACACCGTGGCATCCTTTGTTGACCCACGCGTGTGTGTCCATTGAACCGATATCGATGGCACGCTGATTCACTGTACTTCAAACCAACTCAGCCGTCATCATCCGTTTGAAGTGCCATTCAGGTCATGACCATAAATCCAAACTAATTATGATGGCGGTGGGTGGTGGCACCACGGCACATTAGTGACGCCTCGTCGTCGTCGTTCAGCACAATTCATTGCAAGTTTGATAAACTCACTGTTCCTTCGCCACCCACCCTGAACAAGAGAGCTCGGGGGAGTGGTGATTATGATGCACTCAAACACCAGCGATTCTCATAATGAATTTATAGCTAATGAATATGGGGTTGCTATCCTGCGACCGACCTTCCCCACAGACACTTCAAGGGGGTGACTCCTTTTGTGCGATGCTGCTGCTGCGTTGGTTATAATTAAGGTTCATTAAATTCATCATACCAAGTCAAGTGGGTTCCATCTCGCTCTCGCGCCGGTTTCTACACAAAACACATAGTTCAGAGATGACACTTCCCCCCCGCCACTGAGGCAACACCCCGAACTGAATCCCGGAAAAGGTCAACCACATCGTTCAACCTCGTTAGCATGGTTGATTGTTGTCAGAGTGTGTGTGTGTGTGTGAGGGGTTAAGTTGTTGAACATGGGATGGTTTCCCATCTGCAATGGTCACTAACTAGTGTTTGCGGTGGCTCAACTCAACACTTTGTCCGTTTGAGGTTGTGACTCCTGAGTGGCTTCTGTGGGTGGAGGTTTATTCATGACCTAACACAACTTTAAGCATTGTACAGAAAGGGAAGTTTTGTCTAAAAGTTTGCAAATTGCAATGCAAAATAGTTGGTATTATTGCTTAGTTAGCTATGAAATTAAAAAAAAAATGCAAAGATTTTATTTCCATGTTTTAATTGTCGTAATTAAGTTGAAAAGGAATACTTCTAACAACACTCTTTTCCGTCAATCAGAAGAACTAAATCGAGGTGGATTTCTGCCATTTTATTTTAATGCATTACCTAATGCCCCATCAGAATAATTTTATAGTGTTCTTAAATATACTGCCAGACCTAATTCAGTCCATTAAATCCGGATGAAATCCAATTTTATCATCTTGGCATACACCTCAACCCATCCCACCGCCGGCAACTATCGTCATAAAATTCAATAATTCAATAACCCCGGTCAGGCTGTCGTTTGTCGAAATCTTCCCTGCTTGCAAAACCCGTTTATCTGCCCATCTTTTACCATACCTCTACATATCCAGAACCTGAACATCTTCTAGCTTCCGAAAAGTGAATCCTCGTCCCGACGCCGGCAGCATAAAATAATCATAAATCGTTTATACCACACACACTCCCACACCCTTCAGCAATGTCGTAACTCAGCTCTCGGGCAGGTCTTCGGTCTTCTTCACGCGCCGTAGCTGTCATTCCGGAGTCACTTTTACGACTCCTACCTGGAGAGTCTTGCGGGATAACAACCACGTGTGACACGACGACACAAACCCGGATTAACATCCCGAGCAGATGATGAAGTGATCCCCGGTGGAACTTTTATGCGTCGTCAAACTGCGTGCTTTACGACCTGTGTGTGTGGGTGTACCTACTGTAGTGGAGGAGCTTGAAGTTGAGCAAAGTTCAGGAAATCTCAATACTCGAAATTCTGGCTAAGAACTCAAAAACTCAAAAAATGTCACCACATTTCAAAACTTACGACATGGCTCCACGAATCTGCCTGCTGTGCGCCCTGGACGACAATCCGGCGACGGTGACCATTTCCCCGGGTAATGATTTTAAAGGGCATTTGGTCTGGGCACGTTCCTCACATCACTCTGCCTGCGCTGCTTGAGTCTTTGAACAACAAGGGATGGGGACCAATATGTTGTCACACGACTGTGTTTTTATGCGACAAAATTTGTTCGCTTGAAACGTATGACTTTCACCCTAAATGCGGTCAGTGGGAAAAATCCTAACCAAACGAATGACTTCTCGCTTTATAGCCACACCCACAAAAAAGGGGTGAATGAGTGGCAAATTGTTTTATTTAAATTTATCGTCCCTCTTTAGTGACCACAAAGTTACCCTTTGCTTGCCACTTCACAGTTCCCGCGGTCTTTCATGATTGCTTGATTTGTTGTTTTATGTTTTTCGGTCACACGTGGGGTTTCAACGATTAGTCAAATGAGCTGCTAACCTTTTCAATCTGAATTTGAATTACTAAAAAAGTTAAAAATGATTAATAGATCGAGAATAATGGAAATTTTATGTTTATTTAGAATCTTCTCCATTTAAAAAGTGTATAAAAATAGAGCAATTCTCTAGAATTTTTTATTTTATTTTTTTGAATAAGATCAAATTTTTATGTGTACTTTTTCTAAAACCGAAGAAGACATTTTGCATAACTAGTTCTCCCAGTTTGCATGCAATTTTGGTCGCTTTCCATGAAAAAAAATCCATTAAAATATTCAGAAATCTATATCTTGTGAACGGAATTTCTGATTGATTTTGTGTCTTGGGAAATGTTTTTTTTGTATTGCTTAAAAAAATCAGATAAAAAAGTAACAACCCATTTTTATTTGACTAATCACACTCAAAAATGGGTGGGCAAAATTACCATTTTTAAAAAATTCTTGATTAAAAAAAGTACAATCTCAGGAGCATTTTTTGGTTGATGACTTTACTTTTTTATCAAGTGGACTGCTACATTATCGCCGGAACGATAAATCTATGAAAAATAGCTAATTTTTAATGTTTTATAATTGACTTAATTTGACCATATCAAGTTGAATTTATGATGCTATCATTATGAATTTTGTTTAGTAAAATTCTCAAATTTTCGCAGCATTATTATTTTTCCTATCATACTCAAATATGCATTACTTGCATTTTCACTTTATCAGAGTTTTTTTTTTGCAAAATACAAAAATTTTCACAAAATACCACATTTCATCGAAACTACTAAAATTTTCAAGATTTGCAATACGAAAGTGAAATTCAAAAATGTTACAAACATTAAAACTTTAACAGATTTTTTAGTGAAACACTAAATTTTTACAAAGTACCGTGTTTTTTGAAAATACTATTTTTTTGTAATTTGCAATATGTATTTTGTATGCATTATCACTTTTTATTTATTACCACTATTTACTTAACTAGTTTTTTTTTGTGGAATGTTTTAGGCTGGTACAAATACTTTTAAAAGTTTTTGTCACCCCCCCCCCCCCTTCAAAATTTGCCCGAAAAATCAAGGGGCAAAAAAAAAATTTTAACAATAAACTGAAAAATTAAAATTCAAGTGCAGCCAGCTGAAATCAAATTAAAATACATTCTTCTGCGTTTAAAATCATTTTTAGCATGTTTGGGTTTATTAAAAAATCTTAAGATTTTTGTTTTTGTCAGATCTTAGATTTTTTGAAAACTAATGATTGCAAAACAACTGAACTAGTGTAAAATGCATTTTAAAGCACTTTTTTCATTTTAATGTGAAGACTATGGCTTGTTATTTAAATTTTTATATTTTTTATTTTTTTGCCCCCCCCCCCCCCCACCCCCTTGACCACGGCCAGGGCCGAGGGACAAAAACTTTTTTAAATATTTGCATCGGCCTTCATTTTCAAAAAATCGTATCTTTTCAAATTACCGTATTCGTCTTCAGTACTTCATTTTTTTTTTTACATTTTCGCTTTATTTTTATTTCTTTGTGAAATGCTCAGATTTCAATAAAAAGCTGTTTTACCGAAAATACTCACAATTTTCATATATTGCAATATAAGTGTCAAACGAAGCGAAATTATGTAAGCATTTTTCATTTATTCAAATGTTTTTAAACAAAACTCACAAATTACCGTACTTTTTCGAAAACGATACAATATTCATATTTTGCATATTTTCACTTAACTATTTTTTGTTGTAACTCACTGAAATTTCACACAATACCATATTTTGGAAATGTCAAAAAATTTGATTTTTTTTAGAAAAAAACGGTATTTTGTGAAAACAAGAGGATTAAACAAAGAAAACCTCTAATAAAGTGAAAATTCATGAAAAAATTCATTTCGATTGGTACTCATTTTACAAATTATGTTATTTTGGGTATTTTATAAAAAACGGTATTTTTTTTAAATATTTGAGTATTTTATTTAAAAAAATGTATGCATCGAAAATTCACACACAATTTTGCTTCGTTTGATAACCATATTGCAAATTATGAAAGTTTGAATACTTTTCAAAATAATACGGTATTTTGTGAAAATTTTAATATTTTGCAAAAAATAAAGTTCAATTAATTTCAAACCTAATTCAACTATGATTGATACCCTTTTTGCAAATTGAAAACATGGAAGATTTTCCAAAAAATATGGTATTTTGTTTATTTTTTTGAGTAATTATACTTTATCAAAAAACAAATTCTGAGTGAAAGCTTTGAAAATTTAAAATGATTTTTTAGGATTAGAATTTATTTCAAAAATGATAATGATAACGATAGATTATCATTATCGTTCCGATGATGACGATAAATGTATCGATATCAAATCTCTATAATTAAATCGTCAACAACCTCGTGTTCATCTGTCCGTTGAAGTATTTATATTTGAAGAGATCAGTAAATCAGATCGAAATAAATCTGAAAGTAAACTGAACATGAAAAACGAGATTTTCTCTACACCGCCAAATAAATTTAAGAAATTATATCAAAATTTTCAAAAGACTCGTTTACAAATTTAATTTTTCATCATAAAAGAACTCAAAAATAATTTCCCATGTCTTTAAAAATCTCTAGATTTTTTTTGAAAAATTGACAACACTGCCAAATAAATTTTGACCAAGGTCATATCTTAAAAAATCACATTTTTTGTCATCTAAAACATTTCATAATGTAAGATTTTTGAAAAAATGTTTGATTTGCGCAATCCACTTTTTGTGAGAAAAGTCGAATTAAAAAAAGTATGTAATGTTTTTCAATAATTTTTAAAAGATGTCATAAACAATACTTACAGTTAACTCGTTAACAAATCGTTCAGTTAATCTGGTTTCAAGATACTAATTGAATTCAAATTTGTATGATCGATCACATGTTGCAAAATGACTTCATTGGTCATACAAAAAAAAGTACTTGCAATGTATCATTCAATTCAAAAGAATCCAAAAAATAAAATAGTTGTTCAAAGTCTTACAAAATTACTCATCACTACTAATAAACAAACAAATATAAAATTAACAAATTATGACAATCACTCATATGAAGCTACTTATAGAAGTAATTTGAAAAAAAAAACATCATCATCTTCCCACTGCCAATTTAGCGATTTCCGCAGAACCTGCTATGATCAGTGGACAATTTATTTCCGAGATTCATAATTGTGTTGAAATAGCCCTCGGAGGATGTCCCCCGACGATGCTGCATAAATTACGTGTACTCGCGCTCGCAAACTGGCAGAATAAATTTGCTCAATCTCGACTTTCCTTCCTTCCCTTCCGTCCTTCCAGGTCGCCCCCAACATCTTCGTGTTCATCCGATCCCCGGTCAACATCATCGACCTGGCCGCGACGCTCAGCTTCTACACGGACGTGTGCCAGCGGATGGGCGAGCAGACGGGCCTGCTCGAGGCGTTCTCCATCGTCCGGATATTGCGCCTGTTCAAGCTGACGCGCCACTCGCCCGGCCTCCGGATTCTGATCCACACGTTCAAGGCTTCGGCCCGGGAGCTCACGCTGCTGGTGTTTTTTCTCGTCCTGGGCATCGTCGTCTTCGCCAGTCTCGTGTACTACGCCGAGAAGCTGCAGGTAAGAGTCTTAAGGGCAGGAAGTGTGACAAATTGTTTCGTGTCAACAAGGATTTTTTCGGTGGGGTCTCAGACAAGCTTCGGAGTACAGCCCGAAAAAAGGGTGAACGAAAAAAAAACCGGAATCACGTGCTCCCACGAAGGACATAAATCACTTGGAGGATGCTCCACCCGAAATTCAATGTCTTGTAGACACGGAAAGATCTATCAATCAAGCTCAACTCGAGAAGAGGAGACGTTGTTGTTTATTGGTGGGAATTGAAATGTGTCATGTAAGTGCAATTGCGTGAAGCCGACAGCTTACAAGGTTAAAAACATGTTAATTCAGTTAATTGTGATTTAAAAAAGAAAAAAAAAATCTGTTTATGTTAAACTTTCAATTTGAGCAATTAGATCCAAAAAATCTGATGAAATTGCAAACTATTATCTTCCTTAATTGGTCGAAATTTTTTTTTGTTAAACAAATTTAAAAACATTTCCTTTGTAATGTTAAACTATGCACTATGGATTATTTTTAAATTTTTAACCCCTTTTTCCTAGCATAATCCATGCATCCACTAATTTTGTGGGAAACATTTACAAAACATTTTTTTCTGTTTTAAACATTAAATCCATTCAACATGCGATTGTATTTCTTTTGAATTCAAAATTATTTAAAAAAATATGTTTCAATACAGGAGTTGTTCAAAAAATAACCTGAATGTAAAATGTAAGTCATATGTTATAAATATCGATTCAGATTGGCATTTTACGGATTTTTTTCTGAAATATGTTTAAACAAAAAAAACATGATAACTATAATGACACATAATGCAACAACAATAAACTTTTTGCTGATTTTCGGTGGAACCGGAATACCAAATTGAAAATAGGATGGAACTCATTTGGTTGAATATAAGCCAATGGCCATAACCTGAAGAGTGGCCGATGTTCTCAGGAGAATTCCGACGAGGTAATTTACAAATCTGACCAATCTGTACAAGTTTGAGCAATATGGGATTCCTGACCTAAAAATTGGCATTTTGACAGAGCCACAACATGGAAACCTAGATTGTGATTGTAACAAATCAATAAAAAAAGGAAATTTATAATTTAAAAAGATTAAAAGTGCTTTTACCTATTGGCCATGTGTAGCATACTTACTTACTTCTTTTCAAAATTTACTTTTTCTTACATTTTTAAGGGATTTTGCATAAAAATATATTTAAAATTTTATTTATAAATTAGAATATTCGCTTTCACAATTTGAAATTATTTTATGAAAAAAGCACCTTAGAAAAAAATATATATATTCGAAGAGGTGACCTCCTCTCTTCGAAAATACTTTTTTCAGGGGTTCTGTTTTCTTACAAGCATTCTTTGATATTTAAATGCCACTAAAAATCGCCCCCATGTTTCAAGCCGGGAAAAAATTAATCGATTTTTTTTTTGTTTTACAAAATTGCAAAATTTTCTACATCTTTCCAAAATTCAAATTTGAACTACCAGTCTACCCTTTTGAAGTATTATTCTTGATACTAAATGAAATAAAAAGAGCACAAAAATATAAAAAATAGAAAAACAAAAAATTCCATCTTAAAATGCCTTTACAGCCCAGACTTGATTATCCATAGGCATTGCACATTGGTCCAGATCGCAAAATAAAGTGGAAATTAATTTTTCGAAAAAAATCAAGTTTTGGAGCTTGAGCGTCTTCGAAAGAGTTGTTGCAAATGCAAAGGGGCAACTTTTTATATGATTTTAAATGAGGGTATATGATTTTGATTAGGGTGATTTTTTTGGTTATAACTTTCCTGGAATATTTTTGGGATTTTTTATGTCTTCCAAAAAGGACCAAAATTTAATCTCGCAATCTACGCTTTCTGCAACCAAAATTAAAGAAAGCATTTGAACAAACCGTGAAAATCAGTTTCAAGTCAGGGTAAACTTTAAGAGCGAGTTAAAAGTGATATTCGGCGCACTTTTAAAGCTCTAAAAAATAAACATTTTCGTTTCTTGAAAAGTCAATTTAGACTAAAGGATGAAATTTTAAAACATAAATATCTCGAAAAGGCTGAAGCAAAATTTTAAGCACCAGCTTGCATTTAAACGGTTAGAAAAATCTCAGGGTTGTTTTTCCTTAAACACGAAATATATTTATTTGAAAATGTCTAATTTTCAAGAGAAAAGTGTACGAGACCCCACTTAAAAAATTTGAAAATTGTTCAACTTTTTGCTTTTCCTTGGAATTTTGCCCACTGAATCGGAATCAGCTCCAGAATTGAGCCAAAGTGTCGAAATATCGATTTTTGGTCATATTTTGGGTTGATATCAAAATTTTTATGCATTCGAGAAGTTCACTTCAGATAATCAAATTTTCACAAAAAAAATATAGAATCACAAAAAAAATATCAAAATTCTATAACGTCATTTTAGATTTTAAAAAATCTGAAATTCGTCAACTTAAAAAAAAAGTCATAAGTCTTTTTAATCAAATTTTTGATATCTAAAAAGAAACGGATTAATGAAAATGGTTTTGGGAATACTTTTTTTTAAATGACAATAAATGAAATATTGAATCGCAAAAAAGCTTCTTTTGACAAGAGGAATGAAACATTGAGTTTATATTATTAAAATCCAAAAAAATCTCTGCAATGATTAAAAAAGATTGTGGAAAAAACTATTTTAGTTAAATTTTCTTCAGTTTCTGTTGAATTGTTAGAGCGTCCAATTTCCCGAGGTTACAAATTTCCCGGGAAACGGGAAATTTTCAACCAAAAAAAAAAATATTTAAAAATATTGAAATTTGTTTCTGAACTTGTTTCTGATTAATATTATACAAAAAATGTAAAGGACAGCGACTTAAACGGTTAAAATAAGTGTGGAGATCAATTAACTGCTTGTTTCATGTAAAAAATCATACAGCTACAAGAAAATGATTTTTTTTTTTCAAAATGGGGAGTATTTTTTATCAAGTGAGTAAAATGAATCCATACTCAAAAATCTCAATTCTTTTTAATTTGCTTGAGAGAGTGTGGTTTGACCC
Organism: Culex pipiens pallens; assembly: GCF_016801865.2. Lineage (NCBI taxonomy): Eukaryota > Metazoa > Arthropoda > Insecta > Diptera > Culicidae > Culex > Culex pipiens. The sequence goes on from NW_026292822.1 coordinate 168,113, forward strand.
ATACATTTGAAATGAAAAAAAAAACATGCAGAAATTATGTTTTTCATGACAAATATCTTTTTTAAAACAAGTCATACTGGTTTCAGCCCAATTGCTTCAGAAATTAATTTCATCAGAAATAAATGTTTATATCAAAATTTGTGATATTCTGATACGTACCTATTCGAACTTAACAATGAATATCATTAAACAAAATAAAATAAATAAGTTTTTTCATTATTTTTTTTAGAGCATTTTCAAAATACTGGTATTAAAAAATTAAGAAACTGTATGCTTCCACTTGAATTTCGGGAATTCCCGGGAAACTTTCAAATTTCCCGGGAAACAGGAAATATTTTTTTTTTTTCGGAAAATCCTTGGAATTCCCGGGACGGGAAATTGAACGCTCTACACATTGTACATATTATTTTAGGTAAAATTATACAAAAATGAGAGAACTATCATATTTTCAACCTTCAACCATAAAATGTTATTTAACTGTGTATTCTCAGGCGTAAAAAATGCCCTTTTGAGTATAATTAAAATTGCTGCTGAATTTGTGCAAAAAGATTAAATTTTTGAATTTATTAGTTTCTGAGAATTTTTAATCAATTTTATTGTAAAGTTCATCGACTTGAACGTCATACAAAAAAAAAATTAATAAAAGGTAAATTTATTATCAAGGTCTATCTAATCTTACAAAAATTACATAAAATTCAAGTCAAAAACAAATATTTATTTTTAGGGTAAAACTGCGTCTTAAAACATCACAACACTCGTTTATAATTTCCTAAAAGCCATCTTATCTCACAACAGGAGGCCTGTCCTTCTTGGCAAAATGACCTTTCCCTCTCCTAAATAGCCGCGTGTTATGAGGTCACCATCTTTGAAAGTGCTTCTTTGTTTTCAAAGCTAGGAAAATCATGCCTGTGTTAAGTTCAAGGTTGACCTTTTTATGCGCTCTAGGAATCATAAACTTTGCTTGACATTGTGAGGATTTTTTTTCCAGCACTGGACTTTAACCTGCAAGTGAGGCATATCATAAAAGTTTTGTTATTGCTCAAACCATATTTTTTGCATAATTGATTTTGGAACTCAATATCCCTCTCTGGTTGCTGGCTTCCTTGCATTTAAAGAGCTCTGTTTAAATGACAAGCCAAGTCCGCGATCAAAGTGATAAACAAAATTAATTTAAATTTCGTGCCAGATTAGGCATCCAGCATCAGCCTTAAGCAAGCCAAAAATCTGCCAGTTACAGATGGCACACACCCAGTAGAGGGGGATGGTTATAAAAAAAGCTCAACCCTTTGAAACCCTAACTAAACATTAGTGAAATACGACGCAGCGTGCCATTTTGATGGGGAAGGAGCCGCTCTCCGGAGGTCGGACTTTTGATCAAATTATTCATCGTCCGATCCGTAATTCACAATTTGTGACACTGGCCCCGATTTGGGCAAGCTCGAGTAGGCACAAAAACACCCAATTTAGAGCGGAGGAAAATGAGGCGAAAGTTTGGTGGAAAATTTTCCATCCGATTTTCATACCTTTTACAGGAACTCTGAAAATGTTTTCCACAAAAGGGAAAACAAAGGCTCGTTACCAATTCTGATTTACTTCACCTTCGGTTGGGTGCCATTTTTGGGTGAAGTTGAATTTTCGCTTTTGTCCATAATTTACCTCATCCTACTCCAATTTTGGAGCCGATGGAAGGCTAGCGCGAAGTTTTGAAAGCAGGTCTATTAATTTTAATGATTCGAGTTAAATTTGCTTTGATTTCCGACGCGGTAAAGGTGGGATGCATTCAATTAGAACGAAATAACAAAGCGAACAGTAAAATGGATGCAAATTATCTAATTAGTATGCTGAATTGAGTCCTCGTAGATAATTTCTGATTTATTGCTTGAACGAGTTAGAAAAGCAAATTAGATTATAGAATGTGGATGAAACATTTCAAGCTTTCATTTGGAAAATTCAAAATTTGATAACCTTGATACTCCTTTACAAAAAGATCAATAACCCGACATTTTCTACTCCGTAAAAACACGACAACTCAATCAAAGTACAGCATCCTGCCCTCACTTGTCAGCGCCGGGAAATTACCTCTCAATCATTTCAAGATTGATTACCTGCCTCGCAGCCCGTTAGTTTTGATCCAGATTGTGTCTTCCGGGTTGTAGCTCCCGGTTGATCGGTCAGACGGACGGACATCCATCACAACATCGAAACACACCTCCAAAATTTGGCCCCGATTTCGGGCTCAAGCCGCCGTAACTGGGTCCATTAATCATCTTGTAAATACTCATGTGAGGGGATTTGTATGTGTTAAAATCTGAACAAAACAATCAAAACAATCAAAACAATCAAATCAATCAAAACAATCAAAATAATCAAAATAATCAAAACAATCAATACAATCAAAACTATCAAATCAATCAAAACAACAAAAATACGATATTGAAGCAGAGACAATTCAAGACAGTTTAGTACAATTAAAGACAATTTAAGGCAATTTGAAACAATTTTAGACAATTTAAGACAATTTAAGACAATTTCAGACAATTTCAGACAATTTCAGACAATTAGAACAATTTAGGGCAATTTAAGACAATTTAAGAAAATTTCAGACAATTGAAGACAATTGAAGACAATTGAAGACAATTGAAGACAATTGAAGACAATTCAAGACAATTTTAGACAATTAAAGACAATTTAAAATTTAAGATAATTTAAGAGAAGTTAAGACAATTTAAGACAATTGAAGACAATTGACGAAAATTTAAGACAATTTAAGAGAATTTAAGACAATTTAAGACAATTTCAGACAATTTAGGACAATTAAAGACAATTTAACACAACTTCAGACAACTTCAGACAACTTTGGACAACTTCAGACATTTTAAGACTATTTAAGACAGTTAAAGACATTTTAAGACTAGTTAAGACAAGTTAAGACAATTTCAGACAATTGAAGACAATTGAAGACAATTTAAGACAATTCAAGACAATTTTAGACAATTTTAGACAATTTAAAATTTAAGATAATTTAAGAGATTTTAGGACAATGTAAGACAATTTAAGACAATTTAAGACGATTTAAGACAATTTAGGACAATTTAAGACAATTCAAGACAAAAAACGAAGTTGACTTTACAGCTGTCGGCCACCATTGCTAGTACCAACCACTAGTGTCTTCCTTTTAACTACAAGGATTTCGCCGCCCTGGGCTCCTAAGTGTTTGAGTACGGCACGGAGCGACGGCGCCGGATAGACAATTTAAGACAATTTAAGACAATTTAAGAAAATTTAAGACAATTTAAGACAATTCAAACAATTTAGGACAATTTAAGACAATTTAAGAGAAAAAAAATTTTGAGACGATTTAAGACAATTTAAGACAATTTCAGACAATTTAGGACAATTAAAGACAATTTAACACAACTTCAGACAACTTCAGACAACTTTAGACAACTTCAGACATTTTAGGACAATTTAAGACAGTTAAAGACAATTTAAGACTAGTTAAGACAAGTTAAGACAATTTCAGACAATTGAAGACAATTGAAAACAATTGAAGACAATTGAAGACAATTTAAGACAATTCAAGACAATTTTAGACTATTTAAAATTTAAGATAATTTAAGAGAATTTAAGACAATTTAAGATAATTGAAGACAATTTAAGACAATTTAAGACAATTTAAGACAATTTAAGACAATTTAAGACAATTTAAGACAATTTAAGACAATTTAAGACAATTTAAGATAATTTAAGAAAATGTAAGACAATATAAGACAATTTAAGACAAATTAAACAATTTAGGACAATTTAAGACAATTGAAGACAATTTAAGACAATTTCAGACAATTTAGGACAATTAAAGATAATTTAAGACAACTTCAGACAACTTCAGACAACTTCAGACAACTTCAGACAACTTAAGACAATTTAAGACAGTTAAAGACAATTTAAGACTAGTTAAGACAAGTTAAGACAATTTTAGACAATTTAAGACAAGTTAAGATAATTTAAAACAATTTAAGAAAGTTAAAAGCAATTTAAGATTTATGGTCCAATTTCCAAGAAGTCCAGGCTCTATTTCGTAACAACCAGCACTTTCTCGATTGACGCCGAGCAAAAGCTTATCGTTTCTTCCTCTTTTTTTCTTCTCATCGCCACCACCACCACCAGGACAATCCGGACAACCAGTTCAAGAGCATCCCGTTGGGGCTGTGGTGGGCCATCGTCACGATGACCACCGTCGGGTACGGGGACATGGCCCCCAAGACGTACGTCGGCATGTTCGTGGGGGCGCTGTGCGCCCTGGCCGGCGTGCTGACCATTGCCCTGCCCGTGCCCGTCATCGTCAGCAACTTCTCCATGTTCTACTCGCACACGCAGGTAAGTTCGGTTTTTGCATTTTGGTGGGAGCTTGAATTGTGAAAAGAGTCAGTAGGTCAAGTTGTACGAATTTAAGAGTGGAGTCCAACATCACAAGTGACATCATCTTCACGTTTCAAATTCTCATCACGTAATCATCCGTACTGAGATGACAATCGGAGGGTTCTTCATGGGGAAAAAGTTTCCTTTACTGTTCACACATTCTGGGAAATTACATTGTTACGTACATCTGCATTCTGCTGCAGCGGGACACACATTCACGTTCGCGTTGAAAGTTGAGGAAAGTGGATTGACATGTTGTAACAATGGGAAGCAAGTTTTCCGGATCCTTTGTTCGATGATTGTCGTCGTTGAGAAGTTTTTCAGGGCTAGAAACTAAAGCTCGGTTGCATTCCACGGAATGTGAGAAAAGTTAAAACAGTTGAAGACAGTTGAAGACAATTGAAGACAATTGAAGACAATTGAAGACAATTGAAGACAATTGAAGATAATTGAAGACAATTGAAGACAATTGAAGACAATTGAAGACAATTGAAGACAATTGAAGACAATTGAAGACAATTGAAGACAATTGAAGACAATTGAAGACAATTGAAGACAATTGAAGACAATTGAAGACAATTGAAGACAATTGAAGACAATTGAAGACAATTGAAGACAATTGAAAACAATTGAAGACAGTTGAAGACAATTGAAACCAATTGAAGACAATTGAAGACAGTTGAAGATAATTGAAAACAAATATAAAAAAGTAATTTGAGATCGATTGAAAAAGGAGAAATCAATTATAGTCGAAAAACTGAAGACAATTCAAGGCAGCAACAGAAATAAGAAAATGCTCTTCTTAAATTTCGTGATCCTGATTTGCTGCAAATTTTCCAAAACAGAAAGCTCCACCAATAAACCCGCAGTCAAACTGCCAATTCAATTGCCACTGAATTTTACATCACATTTCCCACTTCGACAGCTCGTGACTTGTGACATTCAACGCGACATTCTCACTTCAGAGTGCCCCCGCCGCCGGCCCCTCCCAGTCAAATAATTTTATTTTAATTTTTTATTGAATGAATCTGCGCGCGAGTATTCATAGCACACACAGTTCATTTAGCAGCTACTTTTGCTCGAGTCACCCCAAGAAAAGCAATTTATTTCCTTCTCACTTTGTTCGCTCCGAAAACGAGCAGGATTTCGCTTTTATCTGTGCGAAACAAATAAAATCGTCCAATTTTGGCAGCTTTTGCCACGGTGTGTGTGTGGCATTTGAAAAATTCATACCGGCGAAACCCAGAAGTGACTCGAGCTGAGATTTGCTGTTTTCCGTACGATACTCTGAAGCCGCACCCTGGCGACGTGGGTCTCGCAACGATAATGTGATTATACAATTTTAAAAGCATAGATCTCGGCGCAACAAGGAAGGTTTTGCTTTGTTACAAGAAGTGGAGCACGATTGGATTGAAGTGCATTTTATTCACCTTCGTGGGGTTGAACAAGAAAATTGTCTTCAATTGTCTTGGATTGTCTTAAATTGTCATCAATTGTCTTCATCTTTATTCAACTGGATACAACAGTCTTCGACTTTCTTCAACTGTCTCAATTGTCTCAAATGTCTTAAATGTTTTCAGTTGTCTTAAATTTTCTCAATTGTCCTCAACGGTCCTTAATTGTCTTCAATTATCTTTAGTTATCTTCAATTGTCTTCAACAGTCTTCAATTGTCTTCAATTGTCTTCGATTGTCTTCAATTGTCTTTCATTGTCTTCAATTGTCTTCCATTGTCATTAACTGTCTTCAATTGCTGCAATTATTTTTAATGCCACCAATTGTCTTAAATTGTCTTAAATTGTCTTCAATTGTCTTCAATTGTCTTCCATTGTCTTCAACTGTCTTCAATTGTTGGAATTGTCTTAACTGTCTTTGATGCCTTATATTGTCTTAAATTGTCTAAATTGTCTTCAATTGTCTTCGATTGTCTTCAAATGTCTTCAATTGTCTTTAATTGTCTTCATTTGTCTTTATTTGTCTTTAATTGTCTCCAATTGTCTCCAATTGTCTCCAATTGTCTTCAATTGTCTTCAATTGTCTTCATTTGTCTTCAATTATCTTCAATTGTCTTCAATTGTCTTCCATTGTCATCAACTGTCTTCAATTGTTGCAATTATCTTTAATGCCACCAATTGTCTTAAGTTGTCTTCAATTGTCTTCAATTGTCTTCAATTGTCTTAAATTGTCTTCAATTGTCTTCAATTGTCTTCAATTGTCTTCAATTGTCTTCCATTGTCTTCAACTGTCTTCAATTGTTGGAATTGTCTTAATTGTCTTTGATGCCTTATATTGTCTTAAATTGTCTAAATTGTCTTCAATTGTCTTCGATTGTCTTCAAATGTCTTCAATTGTCTTTAATTGTCTTCATTTGTCTTTATTTGTCTTTAATTGTCTCCAATTGTCTCCAATTGTCTTCAACTGTCTTCAATTGTCTTCAATTGTCTTCAATTGTCTTTAATTGTTTTCAATTGTCTTCAATTGTCTTCATTTATCTGAAATTGTTTTGAATTATGCTTATTTGTCCCCAACTTTTTTCTTTTTTTCGCTTATCTAAAATTGTATCTGATCTAGTTTGTATTGATTTTCGTTGTCAATTTATTTAAATAAAAAAAAAGGTTTTCACCTAAGTAAAATTATAAGCAAATTCCACCTCTTCAGAGAAGTATTCCACGCCGGTGCTGATGTGATGACTTGTGGAACCAGCTGCAAATCGCACGTGTGCATCAGACATTATGCGATTTCCTTCCGCACCTTCTCGAGGGAGCAGTGTAGAAGTGCTGTTTCGTAAAGCTTGATTTTTTCTTGTTCCGCAGAAGCGGTGAAACCCCATAAATCTGCCGAGAAAAATAGAAGCAGAACATGCGCTCGCACTCGGTTCGATTCGAATCTTGTTAGATATTCATTAAGTAATGAATTTCTGATTTGCTTTCACGTGGGGTGCGAGCTTTTTTGTGCCAGATTGCGCGGGAATGTGAACTCGTTTGGGAAAATTACCTATCCGAGTGTAATTTTTGGTATAAATTTCCATAAATCAATTCAATGTGGATAATCTGTATCAAGTTTAGATATTTTTCCAGGAAACTTCTTCTAGCCTTTGTTACGTAGTTGAGTTATGCTTTCTCCAAATTAAATCATAAATTCTGAAATTATTCCACAACAAAGCTAATCCCATTTTCTCTTGCATCATCTCTTATTCAACAGAAGGATGCACTTTGCATATATGCGAAGCATATTGCATCTTCAGAATCCCACCCCAAAAGAGGGCTGGAAAAGTACATTTCCCACCCATCAATTACTTTTTCCTCCCCTCCTCCCAGGGCGCCCCCAGACTTTCCACACCTAATTCGTTTCGCTTTGTTATTGTTGTTTGTGAAAATCGCTCCTTGCTTTTGCTCGCAGAAAAAGCCCTCTCACCTTTAACCGGCGGGCATTGTTGGAGCACACATTTTTTTCGGGCAGGGGAAGCCTAATGTGGGGTGCTGCCAACTTTGTTTGTGGAGGGAGAAGCATTTTTCACGCTGGGCTGTAATTGTGTTTTTCCTGCCTTTTATGTGAGAGGCTGAAAAAAGAGCAAACATCTTGGTTGAGGAAACTTTCGGGGATTTTCCGTGTGTGTGGGCATTCCCAGCCTCTGCCTTTCGGCGGAAAGTGAGCTGTTTGCCGACCTGTATGAAGCTGTATGTTGGTACTGTGTTGTTGTTTTTTATGTGGTATTTGGTTTTACCGGGAAGGGCTGGGCATAGATGAAATTACTGCGGAACACTTTTATTCGGAAAATGTGTCGCAGAGTAATCCGCAGATTTTGAGCAGGAATTTCAATCAAGATTAAAGTGCTTAAGTTGGATGTTCAATCAATTTTGCTTGTTATTTTTCTCCCACTCAAAACATCACGCTGACCTTTCTAGTACTTATCCCTCAATGTTTTCCTCACCGACATGACCGTAGACCCATTTTATTACACTTTAGCGTGGGTGAGCTGCACCCTTAACATTTGAACTTTTCCCAGCTTTCATAAAACCGTACTCCACAAGACGACCTTTCACGGCTTCAACCAATCTTGTAAACTGAATTCCACGCTCCTCGAGGCGTGAATTACCCGCCGACATTCTGTTAGCAGGATTCCACAATTAAGATGCACCATCCTTTCGCGAGCTTGCGTGCTTGTGGCCAACTATCCTTTCTGCATTCTCAAGTATTAAACATTCCGCTCCTGAACAGTGACTGTGTACCTCAACGAGGAAGCAAACCTTGTACAACTCAGTTCATTATCCAGACCAGTTCCACCTCTGGCGGCAGAAATGGCTGAAGTACCTTGCTTGCTTTCGTGGGCTCTAATTTATGCCGTAACCGTTAATGAATGGAAACGACACCAAGCCTTGGCCTGCCCACGGTGGAACACAAACAACTGACTGACTGCCGCTGGTCTTTTTTAGTCGTTTTTGTTTGAGGAAAATGTTAATGGAGGCTTTTTTCCAGTAGCGACTGGAAATGCCGATTATCTTGTTTTCAAAATAACGGTATAATATTAAAAAATAGCAAAGTAATATGAAATTTATTGGTAAAATTCCCCGATCATGCCATTTAATAACAAACACTGTTAAAATAACAAAAATTGTTATGGATTCTTCTTGTAAAATCCATTTTTGCATAAGGGTAATTCTCCGCCAACTCACACAGCAGTTGCCCCTCTTCGATTTGCGTGAAACTTTGTCCTAAGGGGTAACTTTTGTCCCTGATCACGAATCCGAGGTCCGTTTTTTGATATCTCGTGACGGAGGGGCGGTACGACCCCTTCCATTTTTGAGCATGCGAAAAAAGAGGTGTTTTTCAATAATTTGCAGCCTGAATCGGTGATGAGATAGAAATTTGGTGTCAAAGGGATTTTTGTGTAAAATTAGACGCCCGATTTGAAAGCGTACTCAGAATTCCGAAAAAACGTATTTTTCATCGAAAAAAACACTAAAAAAGTTTTAAAAATTCTCCCATTTTCCGTTACTCGACTGTAAAAAATTTTGGAACATGTTATTTTATGGGAAATTTAATGTACTTTTCGAATCTACATTGTCCCAGAAGGGTCATTTTTTCATTTCAAACAAAATTTTTCATTTTAAAATTTCGTGTTTTTTCTAACTTTGCAGGGTTATTTTTTAGAGTGTAACAATGTTCTACAAAGTTGTAGAACAGACAATTACAAAAATTTTGATATATAGACATAAGGGGTTTGCTTATAAACATCACGAGTTATCGCGATTTTACGAAAAAAAAGTTTTGACAAAGTTGGTCGTCATCGATCATGGCCGTTCATGGTCACCCGCGACAGACACGGACGACGAAACTAAGAGAAACGCAAAAAGTAACTTTTTTTTTAGAACAAAGTTTCACGCAAATCGAAGAGGGGTCGGGGCAACTTTTCCCGAATTCGTGTGAGTTGGTAGAGAATTACCCATAAGTTTATGTTATCATAACAAAATTTGTTATTGGTCTGGTATTGGTTGAAAGCCAAAACAACTTTGGAAGAACATTTTTTGTTATGGAAGAATACCGCCAACTGTTATTGGGATGATCGGATTAGTTGTTAAATAACAAAAAAATAATTACAATGTTTTGTTCGAAGAATAACTAAAAATGTTATTAGTCTGTTATTACAATAACAATCCAATAACAAAAAAATCATAACGGCGAATAACAAATCTTGTTATAAATAACATAAAATGTTATTTGCCTAGTATTTTTAAATATCAAAAAATGTTATTCCCAAGTTATTTCCATCTGCTCGGGTCAACACTGAGTTCACTAGGCTGCTGTTAATATTTTTCAAAATTTATGTCGCTTTTTATTCAAAGTTGTCTCAAATAATTAGATGGCTAAACAATTCAACGAGCTCAGAAGTGCAATCAAAAGGACACAATCACAATGTATCTTCCTGTAAAGATTTTCTTTATATTTTTTTGAATTTATTTTAAAATGTTTTTCATTGAATAAAACTAAATCCTAAACTAAATATTGGAAAAAAAATCGCAAAAATCTAACAACTCAGTCCAACTCAGTCCAATTAAGTATCAACAATTATTGACAGAGTTGCCAGATCATCGATTTTTAGGACTCATTGGATAGCCAATCCAATGATAGGATAGATGATGTTTCTGGGACATTTTTCGTACAGATAATTGAGATCCGACTTCAAAAAGTAAAAAAATAACAATCAAGTCTGTATAACCTGAGCCAGTGTTGCAAGATCTTCGAACTTTTAAAATCATTTGGGAGGTCTGGCGGTTTGAATGGCATCTATACTTAAATCTAGGATATTTCAGATTTTTTTTCTTAATTTTTTGAAGTTGTGTTTATTTTTGTCTGATGAAATCTTATATGTCGATAAATCCTTAAGTTTAATCGGGCAAGAGGAATTAATTTTTTGTCATATTTTGGTTAAATTTTCGAAGTTAGACAATTTTAAATGCTCAAATTTATAATCGAGTAATACTCCAATTTACGGTTAAATGTGCAATGGAATTTTTGTTATTTTGCATGAAATTTATTTTATTTTTAGAATTTCAGAACTGCTATTTTGAGTCTTTCAATATATATGAATAAGAAATTTGAGATAGACCCCCAACAATGAAATATGACGATAAAGTTCTCGGAGTTTCAACAAGAACCGCGACTCTTTTTTCTGGGAGCCATGATTCGTTCGCTCTTTTTAAAGAACCGGCTCTTTGAGCGGCTCGCTATTTTTTGCCCACCTCTGCTTTATACATTATTACATTTGTTCTACTTCCGAAAATTTACAAAATATCAATCATGTTATGGCGATTGTCCACACTCCATATAATTTTTTTTTGTATGGAAATTTGTCCACGAGGGGTGGGGGTTGAGATTTCCCAAAAAGTGACCTACTAGTTTGTGGATGGTCCTTAACATTAATTGAAGAAATATGCCACTGAATCCACTTTATTGAATGTTTGGCTCTTTTTAAAAGTTAATCTTGATTAATTTTTTTCTAAATATTTTTTTCGAAACAATCGGAAAATTTCACGAATGTTTCATGTTTTAACATTGAAAATCGGACCATTAGTTGCGGAGATATCGACATTAGAAAATGGTGGGTTGTTTGGGTGAAACTAAAAAAACTTCAATTTTCATGTTTCTTTTTCTTTAAGCCGCTATATCTCAGCAACCAGAGGTCCAATCTTCAATGTCTCTTAGACAGTTTCATAGCAAATTCTTAAAATTTAAAAAAAAAATATTTTTAGAAATTGTCACTCATGGTTACTATTTTAAAAAATCGAAAAACTGCAAATATTTCTCTGAAATCAAACTTTCGGTGGCTATATCTTGAGAACGGAGCCCTTTATCAAAAAATCTGTAAAGTACTTTTCGATTGCAAATCCAATTTTGCATAAAAAAATATTGTCAAACTTGTTTTGGCATGAAACTTCCATTTTTTCCAAAAATCACTATTTTTTTTTAAATTCATAACTCGGCGGCAAATTTTTTTACCATGTTTCTCTATGGCCCAAAAATTGCAGATTTTTGTCCCCTAAAACATATAAAAAATCTCGAAAATCAAAAAAATACGTATTTTGGAAAATTGAGTTTCAGTGAAAAAAAAGTTGATTAAATAATCTGCAATTTTTTTCCGTTTATATAGTTTTTTTTCTCAATAGTCCTCAACAATACCTACAACGTTGCCGAAGACACCAAATTGATCAGAAAATTCACTTAAAAGTTACAGCTGTTTGAATATTTACGTACCATTTTTGTATGGCCAGCAGCCAAAATTGTATAGAGACTTGTATGGGTGAACCAATGACAAAAAATAGCTTCTTTGGTCATAGGGAAGGTCCCCACAAAGTTTGAGCCAAATAAAAAAAAATACAAATAAAACCCATTTCCGGTTTTGGTTCAGGCTCTATTTCACCTCTGGTGATATTTAATCGGGTTTTTATTTTTACTTTTCTGTGTAGGGTGCTCCAAAAATGGTTAGTTTTCGTAGATTTGACAAATACCACCTTTTTCAAAAAATCATAAGAACATTGTTAACATTCAATTTTGCTATCATAACACTGATCTATAAAAAAAACTTCAAAAATGACTACGGTCCCCAGAAATGTGGAAGGAGCGAACCACACTAATTCTCTATACAATCTTTCGAGAAAAAGCTTTCAGCTATGTCTAAATATTTTTGAAAAAATCAATTTGGAACTGTTTCTTGTAACCTTAAAGATCATGCTTTCGCTCGAACAAGGAACTCGCAATTTTGATGGTCGGTGTAATCAAATGAGACAAACAAGAATTCAGGCTGTTTAGAAATTTTAATTTTTGAGACTTTTATTAATTTATGTCCATTTTTGTTTAAATCTTTTTGTGCTACTTTTATTGCAAATTTGGAAATTGTGCATTCAATTTAAAATTTAGTTCTTTTTATTTTTCTTCCCCCCTTCTCTTTCATTTAGATCAAAGCAAAGAAACTTAAACTTTGAGTTAAAATTTAAAACAGCCTATCGTGGTAGTCGACTTTTATACATTCAATATCCGCACAATTTCATGCCCATTTATCTGGTTTGCATATTTTTCCAGCCCGGAATCTTAATTTCGCTTATAACTAACATTGTTTTAAAACTTTTGTCGTCACAAAATTGTTACCCAAATTCTTTACCCACCTTCACTTTCGATTGCTGGCGAAAATGCCTTCCCGCAAAAAACCCTACCCCAAGGTGAAGTCATCTTCTTCCACCTATCCCTCCAGAAGACAGAAGACTCTAAATTTCATGTCCCCAAGAAACACGTGTTTTTCACCATCAATCAAGCCGGAAAAAGGCGGGAAAAACTTTGTTTTCTTCTTTCACTTTTTCCCGAAACGAAACTTTCTGTGGTGACCACAGGCAAGCAGGGAACTTTGTCTTTGGCCCACTGCACTTGGGACGTTCTTGCTTTTTTCTTTATTCTTGAAGGGGCTGTAAACTTTAACGTTCTACTTTCGATGCCGGCGATGTCTCTCCCTCATGTTTTGAGTGATTTATACGGCTGAGTTGATTCGTGGTTTAATTTTACGAGACTCGTGAAAAGTTGGTGATTTCGGAGCAGTGACAAAGAGTGGCAAAGTTTCAGGTAATAAAATGAACGAAAAAGCGTATTCTTAAGGGAAACACTCAATTGACACTGAATTTGTAACAGTGCATGAGATAACTCTTAACTAACAATTTCAATAGCAAAATGCACTTTCATTAGGCTGCTACTGCAACCGTCTGTTAAGTTTGGGCTGAAGTTTTTCTTCTCTTCGCCACGATGGCACCCAGAGAACGGAAAATTTGCTTCTAATCCTGCAAAATCCTTAAAGCAGATTGGGAGCTCTCGTCTGCCCCCAGGGAAAACTTTTTAAGGGTGAAAATTTGAAAGTTTTGTGCAAATCGTTTCTGGGTTTGAGTTGAATGCCTGGGGAAAGGGATAGCAGATAACTTCTTCTTCGGCCAGGAAAAAGGACGAGTAATTGCAATCCTTGTTGGGGATGCTTTTGGCAGAGACTGCTGGATGAGCATTTTCAGAGGATTTATCGTCATTTAGAAAGTTTGACAAACTTAACAGAAGAGTAAGCTTGCATATTTGCTAATTGCACACTTTAAAAAACATCCTAAAAGGATCATGTATGAAGCCAACTAAAAACTTTAGCTTCACATTTTCTTCAAATTTACGCCTTAAAAAGAAAAACTTTAAACACCAGAAAAGGATCAACAGTTTCAACACCCGCTTGAGTAAATGCTAGAAATGTAAGGTTGCAGGAGATGTTTATCTCATCGGAACCTTTTCCCTCCCACCACGATAATTAATTCCATCCTTCTCCGAGCAGAACAATCGATTAAGTAACCGCAAAGTCTTCACCGAACGGAGTCATCGGCCCAAATAAACAATAGCAGCAGCAGCAGGATTCGGTTGGTTGGTGGCCCCATTCGCTTGTTTTAACCAGCCAACCTTGGCCAAAATCGAGGTTAACCCTTATCAAGGGGATTAAATTGTGGGCGGGATGGACTGGTTTTGAACTTGATCAATTATACTTTTTGTTTTTTGTTTTTTTGTAAATTGTTTTTTGTTTTTTGTTTTTTGTTTTTTGTTTTTTGTTTTTTGTTTTTTGTTTTTTGTTTTTTGTTTTTTGTTTTTTGTTTTTTGTTTTTTGTTTTTTGTTTTTTGTTTTTTGTTTTTTGTTTTTTGTTTTTTGTTTTTTGTTTTTTGTTATTTTTTGTTTTTTTATTATTTTCCGATCAAATAACTTCTGATTAAGGAAACATCATCAACTGAAGAAAAAATAGGAAGTGATTCCAAAAAAACTTCAGTCATTTTTTTATCGATCGATCAAAAATGGTTAACTGAAAAATCATCACAGCTGTTTTGATTTTCGATTTCTATTCAATAAGTTTATCAAAATATAAAACTTCGGAGATTCAAAAATTCCATTCAAATGCATTTCAAATATGTTAGGGTAGTAGAAGCCTTTATTGCTTAACTATAACTGAAATAAATTTATTTTTAACGTTCGCGATACAGCCCAAATCGAATCCCAATAGATTTTTCTCTACTCTTCCTCAAGTTAATTTATAAACAACAAGCTCCATTTACCCAACAAGAACCTTTTTCAAAATGAACAGCACCCTTGTCTAACTAGTTCCTCCTGCCACAAGCAAGCAAAAAAAAACCGAAGAAAAAAACTTGAGCTCGTAAATTAAACGAACTTCAACTCGGAACCGATCCTCCCACGTACGCGACTAGCCACCTGGGCCATCCTGTGAATACCCAAAAAGACGGCGGCAGACGGTTCGGTTGGACCTTTGCTGGTAGACCTCTCCCAGACCCGGCGGCTTTCCTTCACAGAGGGGGGGGATTTGGTATTTAAATTTTCCACCCAATTTAGACCGCCGTGTGGGGAGGGGAGGGAAAATGAAGGTGTGTCTTTGCTTTCGCCTTTTTTTGTTTCTTGGTCCTGCCTCAACGGTTGAACCGTTTTTAATCTGATCGCTCGTTTTCACACAATTTGAATACGCCGGGCCAGCGCTCATACATTTTGTTAGTATATTTTATTTATTTCACTTTTTTTCCTCTCTCGATTTTTCCTTCCCGACATCATACCTAACCTCGAAAGAAAAAATGTGAAAGTCTCGTTCCGAACAGTGGTTTATACGGTTCTTTCCTTCCGATCCCCCTCCTAAACAATGTCTCGTCTTTTGCAGGCCCGCTCCAAGCTGCCGAAGAAGCGCCGACGGGTGCTGCCCGTGGAGCAACCCCGGCGGAAGCGGGACGTTGGGGTGGCGAACCGGCGGATGAACGCGATGAAGCACCAGCACGCCACCACCCACCCGACGGGCCACCCGGCCATCTTTAAGGACGCTTTCGGCGGGGCGAAAATCGGTGAGTAGAGGAGCTTTTGTGTAATTGGGAAAACTTTTCCAGGATAGGGCGAAAGGGAAAAGAGCTTTAGATAAAAGCTTGAGCCTTTGGATAATCTGAAAGAAGCTTTAGAGTTTTTGGAGAATGCTTTTTATTTCAGCTTAGAACAAAGGTAGATTATCTTTTATTTAATGGAGGTAATAAAAAGAATTATGTTCAAATGGGAAAAACTTAATCTTAAAATTAAAACGATAAGAAAATTTATTCAAAACAAGGAAGTTCAAATTCTAAAAAACTCTACAAATCTTATAAAAAGAAGAATATCTATAAATTGCATAGATATTGTTAAACCCGTCTTTTTATCATTTTGAATCTGCTTGAGTTAACAAAACCAAAACCAAAACCAAAACCCAAAACCCAAAACCCAAAACCCAAATCCAAAACCCAAAACCCAAAACCCAAAACCCAAAACCCAAAACCCAAATCCAAAACCCAAAACCCAAAACCCAGAACCCAAAACCCAAAACCCAAAACCCAAAACCCAAAACCCAAAACCCAAAACCCAAAACCCAAAACCTAAAACCCAAAACCCAAAACCCAAAACCCAAAACCCAAAACCCAAAACCCAAAACCCAAAACCCAAAACCCAAAACCCTAAACCCAAAACCCAAAACCCAAAACCCAAAACCCAAAACCCCAAACCCAAAACCCAAAACCCAAAACCCAAAACCCAAAACCCAAAACCCAAAACCCAAAACTCAAAACCCAAAACCCAAAACCCATAACCCATAACGCAAAACCCAAAACCAATACTAAATTTGAGGCTTGCAAGAATATTCCACGGTTTTAGAGAAATCGACAAAATAAAAAGCATAACACCTCCGCATAAAACGAGGTTTCACTGTATAGAGAAACTTACGGTTTGAGTCTCTGATATAATATATACAGCAGTTCCATATGAAAGTTAAAGAAAAGAAATAAAAGTGCTTCGATTTGGCTCAATTTTTTTCTGGGGGTTCCTTGGCCAATATAATTAGACCCGTATTTTTTGTAAGCCCATTAGGATGGCCAACGCCGTGTTAGGGTGGTCCGAAAAATGACCGACCGTCGATTTTCACAAAAACCACTTTTTTCAAAAAAATCATAACTTCGCTCCATTTCAACAAATTTTAGCTGTCTTGGGTGCAAATAAATGATGATAAGTTTGACTTCCAAGAAAAAAACATGAAGAGTTTCAAAAATCTAGCCTAACATTTGAAAAAGTCTTATGAAAACATCAATTGCCGTTTTGACGGTGTCTGCACCAAAGAGCCTATATCTGAAAATATTTTTAACGGATTTCTCGGACAATTTTACATATTATATCTAATATTGGGCGAGGTTCATTAACAGGATTCAAAGGTATGATTTTTGAAAATAAAATCCGGGTTTTTCGACGCGCCGCGCGCGGAAACGAGAAATTGACGAAATCGGCAAAAAATCAACTTTTTTCACTAAAACTGCGATAACTCAAGAATTTCAGCGATGACCTATACATGTTAGGGTACCAACATTTTCGTAATTGAAATACGCAACTTTTGGTACACTAACATGTATAGTAGGGTGGTCCAAATCCGGACTTTTTTGGGGCTACCCCCTGAAATCAAAGATTGACCCATCACTAGGCTAAATTCCAAATTTGAGCTCATTCTGACCACGGGAACCCCTCCCTCCAATCGCTTAAAGTTTGTATGGGAAAAATCGTCAAAATGTATGGAGAAATGCAACTGTTTTACTTTTTTACCTGTGCAAGGCCCCATAGTTATCCGATTCTTACCATTTCTCAAATGTAGAACCTTCATTAAATTTAGAACAACTTTCCCCAAGAAACCATATTTTTAGGATTTTTTCCCGTGAAGTTATTAGCGCCCAAAACTGACCATTTTTGCGCGGCCAGCTGTAAGGGGCTACCTAACAACGATGTTTATTTCCAATTCGTACACGCACGTGCTCTCTCTCAGGTTCAAATTCTCTCACGAGCTTGCTTGCCTGCCTGCCTGCCTGTTTGCCTACAAGCGCGCGCTCTGTTTCTCTGCTTGGACTTTTGTCGTCGTCGTCGTTTTCGTTTGCCGTCCGTTGCGCTGCGTTCCTGGCATGTTTATTAAGGTAAGAACAAGATTGTCCGTTTGACGCAGTGGTGAACGCAGAACGCTGTGCCAGTTCTATTTTTCCATCAGCTGTCAGTCGAACAATCTGCAGGGGTTGCTTTGTTCAATGGTCGATGACTGGCAGGCTATGATGACAGGCGCAGAATTTTGCGCAAGTCCAGGCCTGACGGACAATCTTGTTCTTACCTTTATAATTTTCAACTGCAGCAGCGCAGCGGATAGCAAACGAAAACGACGACGACGACAAAAGTCCAAGCAGAGAAACAGAGCGCGAGCTTGTAGGCAAACAGGCAGGCAGGCAGGCAAGCAAGCTCGTGAGAGAATTTGAACCTGAGAGAGAGCACGTGCGTGTACGAATTGGAAATAAACATCGTTGTTAGGTAGCCCCTTACAGCTGGCCGCGCAAAAATGGTCAGTTTTGGGCGCTAATAACTTCGCGGGAAAAAATCCTAAAAATATGGTTTCTTCGGGAAAGTTGTTCTAAATTTAAATGAAGGTTCTATATTTGAGAAATGGTAAGAATCGGATAACTATGGCGCCTTGCACAGGTAAAAAAGTAAAACAGTTGCTTTTCTCCATACATTTTGACGATTTTTCCCATATAAACTTTAAGCGATTGGAGGGAGGGGTTCCCGTGGTCAGAATGAGCTCAAATTTGGAATTTAGCCTAGTGATGGGTCAATCTTTGATTTCAGGGGGTAGCCCCAAAAAAGTCCGGATTTGGACCACCCTAATGTATAGGTCATCGCTGAAATTCTCGAGTTATCGCAGTTTTAGTGAAAAAAGTTATTTTTTTGCCGATTTCGTCAATTTCTCGTTTTTGCGCGCGGCGTCGAAAACCCCGGATTTTGTTTTCAAAAAATCATATCTTTGAATCCTGTTGATGAACCTCACCTAATTTTTGATTTGTTATGTAAAATTGTCCGAGGAATCCGTTAAAAATATTTTCAGATATAGGCTCTTTGGTCCAGACACCGTCAAAACGGCAATTGATGTTTTCATAAGACTTTTTCAAATGTTAGGCTAGATTTTTGAAACTCCACATTATTTTTTCTTGGAAGTCAAACTTATCATCTTTCATTTGCACCCAAGACAGCTAAAATTGGTTGAAATGGAGCGAAGTTATGATTTTTTGAAAAAAGTGGTTTTTGTGAAAATCGACGCAAATGGCCATTTTTCGGACCACCCTAACATGGCGTTGGCCACCCCAATGGCCAAACAAAAAAATACGGGTCTTATTAATTTGGCCAAGGAGTTTTTTTTTCTTTAATTTTTAAAGTTTGAAAATTTTTGTATTCATTCAATTCACCAATTCTCAACATTAGGTTGCCTTTGATTTTCCTTTGAAATCAGCCGTTTTTTACACAAATCTGCACAATCTCAGTTCAATACAGAAAAACCTCTTTTTATGTGGTTACGTTACGCTTTTTGTTTCGTCGATTTTTTCTAAAACGATATTTTTTCATGCTTCAAAAAGCGTTTTGTAGATCTAAACAAACCTACAAATTGCTTTCAAAAGAAAGCAAAAATGTTTTATTTTGTAATTTTATGTGTAAAAAGCGAAAAAATAACAATCAATTTTCAAAATTTCTTGAATATTGCAAGTCAAAGCTCATATTTTTTTTCGTTCCAAAATGCCAAGACTCTAACCTTTTGAGCTCTAAAGGTTTTTTTATGCGTAAGTAACTTTTTACCTTAACACATTTGGCCTTGTTTGCGAATTAGCCGCAAAACTGTTTGTAAAGCGAAATCATACTATCAAACGCCCAAAGGTTTGAGTCTTGTCTAGTTCGCAAATAAAGTTTTTCTCTTCTTAATATCAGCTTCAAACCCCAACATTTTATCTAAAAGACATGATTTTTTTAGACGTGTTCGCATTTTAAAATTCAGATTAACCCTCGAAATACTCATGAGTACACTCATCCCTCATATTCGGAACAGTTTACAGATCGGCCAATGTTCAATAAATCATATAAAATCGATAATTGAACATAATGATTTGCTTTTACCTTCATGTGAAAGCTTTTCTTGCGATCTTTCGATTGATGTATAGACCGGCTGTACAATTTTACGATTTATATCAAGTTTTCGAAGAAAAACATTGACCATTGAAATCCACAAATTCGGAACACTTTTTTCTTACGATGTAAACAAACTTTTTTTTCTCTCCAGGTGTACATATTTTTTGCAAAATAATGACTTTGCACTCTGAAACCAATAGAACTCATGGTTAGTGATGTTTTATGAATGGTCTGATAACTTTTTTGTGAAAATATCAGTTAAATTCAGGTGTTCCACAATTGTGGGAGACACAATAACATCCCACAATCATGGAACGGGCAATTTGGAGGCAATATTTTGCTGCTCTAGATAAAATAGTCTTGAAATGCAGTTTTTGTTTGAAAAGTATTACTTTTACTGGTGAAATAGCAAGAGAATGTCTAAATAAAGGCCTTAAAAATAGCAGGGTCGGCAGAAAAGTTGCATTTTGCATTCTATTGACAAATTAACACAAAAGTGTTCCGAATTTGTGGGTGTTCCGAATATGTGGGATGACTGTACATGTTTCAACAGAAAGTCCCTTTCAAAACTTGTTCTTGAATAAACATGTCTGCCAACTTTTACAGCAGCGTGCGGTTTAAGTAACAAACTTTCCAAACTAGTCCAAAACACGCTGTGTCACTTTCCCCCTAAACTGCACATTGTTTTACCAAGAAAATGCTTAGTTTATGCCGTTCTCCGTTGTACCTCTCAACTTGGGAAAACTTTCACCTGCCACAAAACCACATCGGGTTTCCGTTTGACATTTGTTCTCCTTCACAGTGGGCTTCACTTTACTGCTGTGTCGAGTAGCGCAGTAATCCTACAACAGGGCCAAAAAGATAGCCAGTTAAAACGCAAACCATTAGCAGTAAATTATCGTCGGTAAACTATTAGCAAAAAGCTACTCAAGTCAACGAGTTTTGGGTTTCTTTTGTGTGCACACGAAAGCTGCAGGATAGCATTAACCTACCTTGAGACTGTTTTCTCCTTTAGTGGAATGTGGAAAAGTATTGCATTTTTTTTTTGTCTTTCTTTAGCATTTTATTGCATTTCTTTCCATTTTTCAAAGTTCCAAACACGGAATGTAATAAATGCGAAAAAGTTTCCCATTAACTCATGTTGCTCCATTTGTAGAACTTGAATAACTTTTCTCTCTCTCTCCTGAGAAGCAACACATGGTCGAGGGCAGGTTTGTGTTCAAGTGTGCGAAATGGAAACGGAGCAAGTTACTTTTGTGCTTTTTTAGCACGTGCCCCCTTATTTGGAGGTCGTAAACAAAAAAGTTGCACCCCAAGCGTACAGGTAATGAGCGCTCGCAAACGGCGTCCATTCAGAGGGAAACATATCAGTTGAAGGAACGAGAAAAAAAAACAAGTCAGAAACTTAACCTCAAGTGGTTTGTGCTGCATGTGGGCACTCGACCCTGGAAGAATTGTACTCATTAGAGTGTGGGGGGAAATTGGAGAGATTCTGGGAAAATCAGGCACGGCTTTGAAGGGAATGTTTTGGTTTAGAACCACTAAGATATTGTTGTTAATTGTTGATTTCCATGGCACGGAAAGCAACTTTTTTTTTCATGGAATTTAATGTTTATCTAAGAATTTCGGTTATGGCTTTAAATCAGCATAAAAAATTAGGAGGCCAATTTTTTAAATTCATTATTTTATGGAACTATACAACAAATCAACTAAAAACACTTTGACATGCATTTTCCTGCTTTGAATATCAAATTTGGGCTAGTTTATGTTTTGAAATATTGTTTAATTGCAATTTACATGTACGAGTAGGGTTATTTGTTTTACAAAATCATTCAAAATTCACCGATTTTGCTTAAAATTATCATGAGGGTTTAGTTTTGACCCTAAAAAATGAATACTTTGATTAAAAATTAAATATATTTTTTGATCATTTTATTAATAATAAAACATGAAACTCCTAGCCGATGGGTTTCCCTGCATGGATTAACTCAAATTTCGGTTATCAGCCTATTTGCAAGCACAATTGATAAAAAAAATCAGAACGATTCGTGAAACTTTTAGCAAAACGGATCACGCCAATGCACCACAAAAAGTTTATTTTTTCACAAATAAATGTTTGTCAAAACTTAATTTTTTTTTAAATCTTGGTGTTGCAAAACAACGGGACTGGTGTTAAATGAATTTTAAAACAGTTTGAATTCGCCTGTATTTTTTATACTGCTTCCTCCTCGACATTTGTCAGAGTCGAAAGACATAACATTCAACAAATAATTGCAACCATTCACAAATTTTGAATTTCAAATTTGGTGCCATATTCTCGAAATAACGAAATAAAAAATATTGCGATTTGCTTCAAACAAAACTACAGTTATGATACTATCAAAAATTTAGGAAAAGTAAAATAATTTAATCATCAAAATATTCATTTTTATTTAAAACTTTTCAAACGTCTTTTTCTGATCTGGAGATCCATAATTCAAATGTGTGTATGTTTTTATTTGATTAAAATTACATGAATAAGTGGAACAGAACAACAGTGTTTAGTTGACAATCGTTCTTGATATGGTTTTCGAATAAAAACTCAAAATTTTGTCAGTATTTTTTTTACGCCCCTTTGTTATTTGACTTTTAAAAATAGTGATTTTGTGAAAAATGTCTGATGCAGTAATTCTTGATCAAAACGTATAACACAGATTTGAAAAAAAAAACAAATAATCAAAATGATTAGTGTCAAATCGCTTAAAATAAATAAAATTATTTTTCAAAAAACATGTTAAAAAGTTTTCAAAAATAAATTTATTCTTAAAATGTATTCAAATTATTTTCTAAATATAAGACATAAGAACCTTTTCTTTTTTCGATAAAATTATCGTCGATTGTCGTATTGTCAATTTTACCGCCGATGATGGACGATCACACTTTTTTTTAATATCTCTAAAATTTATTCAATTTAAAGATATCATGTTATATTCGCACTGCTTTCACTAAGAATATATTTTTTGAAAATGTAAGTTTCAAAGTATAAATGCTCAAAATTGTTCACAAAATACCGTATTTTTTTGAAAATACTAAATTTTTTCTATGATTTTCAAAGTATCAAACGAAGCGTACTGTAGTTTCTCGAAAATACTGAAATTTTCAAAATTCGCATTATGGATATCAGACAAAGTGAAATTTTGTATGGTTTTTCTCCTTTTAAAGTTTTTTTTCAAAGAACCAAAATTATTGTATTGCTTTGCTTTTTAAACGCATTTTTTTTCAAAAATACTCAAATTTTTTCAAAAAAATATTTGGCCTAATTGAGAGGAAAAACATTAAATTTATTTGGAGTAAAAAAATATGGCAATATTTTCTTCAAACTATCCATTATTCAAACATCCAGTATATACAAAATTAATGCTTTAAAATGCAATTTCAATGACATTTTTCGGATTAAATTTTTATTTTTAATTTGTTTGTTTAATTTTCCATTGATTTATTGTTTAAAATGTGGGAATAATATCAACTACCATCTCCTAAAAACATTCTAAATGTTGCCAAAAGTATCTCAAGTTTCATGTTTTTACTTTTGTTTGTTCTTACCTTAAATTACTTTCCTATTAGCTTTACAAAAATATAAATTTTGAATTGTTTTTTTTTTATTTCAGTAATTTAATTATTGAAACATTAATGCAATCAAGATTTTTCCTCAAAATTATCATTTTTTTAAAATATTTTACGTGATCTGTATCTGCAAAAACAAAAGAATGGATCAAAAATTTTCATAAATGAAAGTAGTAAAACATTTTTTCAACCATGACATTTTTACAGAAATATAAAAGGATTCACTTTTTTAGTGAAGAATGTTACAACTTGAAAACGGTTCACTGGGTCAAAATCTCATGATTTCTTTTAGATATAAATTTTAAATCTGAAATAACAAAATATTGGGTAAAAGAATCAAACATTAATAGCAGTGCTCACAAAAATTCTTCCGCCAAACACTATTGGTCATGAATTTACAATTTAATTCCAGATAAAAATATCATACAAATTCATGGGAGGAAAGTTTGTAAAATTCAAATGAAAATATGCAATGAAAATTTTAATGAAAAAGAGTTTGATAAATTTCTTGAAAATTTCAAAAGATAAATATTTTTTTTGAATATGGTCTAAATGAAAAAAAAAATAAGTAATTTAAATTTGCACACATTTGATTCATTTTTTTTAATAATCTTGGAGATCAAACCAAATAACAATTTTCAAATCAACTTTTATTAAACGCCCTATTGAAACATAAAAACAGATATGAAGAAACGTACATGGACGTTACACACGTTTTCTATCAACTCTAGAAGAAGACTTACCCTTTCAACCATACACCCAACTGGCAGTCGCATGATTGTGATGCATGGCGGCATGAAAGTATATCAGAATCTGCATGAAATCTGTCCTCAAGCATTTTTTGCGATATATGAGTATGACATTTTTGCCCGTTACCGACAATTATCGACATTACCGACGGCTTTTTGGTTGTATTTCACAAAAAAAAAACACTTAGCAGAACGAGGATTGAACCACCAACTTCTTGGTTATTAATCCGACACGCTACCACCGCGCCATGGACGCTTGATGAAAAGTGAGTGAAAGAGCACCAACATATGCTTCTCTTTGGAGTGTTGCTCGGGGACGGGCCAGCTTTATATGTGTTGGTGAGAACTGCAGATCGCTGAAATTTTTACACGCGGGCAAAAATGATCTACGGGCTTGCTGCAAAAAATGTTATAAAATATGACATTTTCTGCAGCAAATCCAATGTTGCAGATTTTGAGATATATTTTTCCTTTGGGTGTATAATTTGATCGAAAGCACCTAATCGGTCACGAAATCACTTCTCAAGATACATATTTTCAATGACCATTTTGTACGAACATTCCGCAAAATTTTTTGGTGACTTGTAACGAAAACTGGCTTCTTCGGACATAGGGTATTCATGGACAAAGTTTCATCCAAACAAAAAACAGAAATTAGAAGATTTCGAAAAAAAAATCCAAATTCTAAGAACTACTAAGTACAAACTTCAGTACAAATTAATAAACAAAATATGCAGATTAATTTAGCACAACAAAATTATTAACAGTTTATTCCTTATGCAATTTTTTCCTGACATTCATCTTTTTTTAATTCAAATTAAATCGTGTTAAAAAAAATCAATTTGCGATGTCAATTATGATTAATCTGAGTGAACTAAGCTATCAACTAATGGAATAATTATTTGATAAAAAAGCAATTTGAAGAACATCCTGTGATTCTTATGAACTGAGCTTGCATACTTCGAAACAGAACTGGAGATTCAAGAAAAAAACAGCTATTTGAACAACCTTATCCACAATAGCAAACTCTTTTCTACAACTCCCTTCTTGATGACCAACCTTGTCATGCTCCATCGGATTGATTACAATATCTCATTCCATTAATCCACTCTACTTTTCTCCATCTCCTTCCCAAAGGCCACGTGAACGGCGTAAACGTGATAGGTCTCACCCTGCAGGGTCCCTCCGTGCCGGGGCTGGCCGTCCTCAAGCCCCCCTCCATCATGCAGCAAGGTACGGACAACGACGACGAGCCTCCCTCCCTTTTGAGAGTGTGCTTGTGTGTCAGTGTGTGATTAACCATCGCTAATTAATCAGATAAAATTTCGGCTTTCATCTTACGTGTGTCTCTCTTCCCAACCCAGGTGACTTCATTAATGTCCCCGCGCTCAACTCCCTCCAGCCGCGGCAGCCCACGACCGGAAACGTGGATTTATTGCTTCCATTACAGCCCAAGTTGCTGGTTCCGCTGAGTAAGAACCGTCTGAACTTCACGCTGAAATATTTACCACAATCTCCCTCTGTTTCAGCAATGGATCGAAGGGATTCCAACCGAAACCCGATGGAATCTACGCTGGGAGGATCGGGACTGACCGGCGGCTTTGGCTTGACGTCCACGCTGGCGACGATGCCGAGTCCAGCACCGGTTCCATGTCCGACGGCCCCGGAGGAAGTAATTTTGGAGCCCAAAGTGACGCTGCACAACGACAGCGCCATCTCGACGCCCACGTCGTTCAACGATGGCCACGATACGCCCTCGGGGGATGAAGTTTGAGGAATGGTTTGGGAGTTGGCGTTGAGGTTAGGAGCTTGCAGCTGATTTGTGCCAACTTGAAGTTGCATGGAACGGAGGCAGGGTTAGATGCGAAAGTTTAGTGTGTTTTGAGGGCGAGTTTTTTTTTAGTCAAAGAAACCAAGTAAAAGCTTTAAAAACTGTTGGATATTTGGAAGCAGATTGTGAATAGACGGACGAATGGCATGAGTAAAAAGTAAAAACCTAAAAATAGAGGTAATATTAAATGTTTTTGTCATACAAAAGCGTCCTCTAGCGAATCGTTTTAATATGCTTATAAGTGTAGATAAAGATTTGTACTTATTACCAACTAACATAATAAGTATCTTAAAAAAAGTATAGTGATAAGTTATATATGCTTAGACTGGAGAGAATTGATACTTTGAAATCATTTTTGTAAAACAAAATGTCATCAAATGATTGTTTGTTGAGTAACATATTTTAATAGGACAAGTTTTGAAGCAATTCCAATATTCAATATTGAGTTTTGATCAATGGGGAAATTTTGTCGAAGATCCTTATTGTAGGGTAGTTGACCCTATTTTAGACCTACTAAAGCAAAGCACTTACGCATTCTAGCCGGTACTCAACCATCGTTAAACCTTTTATTACCTTTTGTGGCTTTTGTCTTAGCTCTTTTCATGCACTTTGGTATAGAATTTGATAATTTGATAAAAAAATTCGCAAATTTTATCGCTGAAAATGTAAAATATTATAATGTTAATTTTGGACCTGAAAAAAATTACAACTGCAGAAAATGCACAGGCCAGCAAATCAATACTATGAGCTCTTTGTGCATCAAATGCTCTAACATCCGAACCAAATGAGTGTGGCTGTTGCGAAAAGTTGCAAATAGTTATTGAGTTTTTTTAAAATATCAATTTAAAACAGTAGTTTGCAAAAAAGTAAAAAGAGACCATTCCTCTCAAACGTATTAAACACGAAATGAAGTTCAACTAGTTTTAAGGAAGTTTAATAGTAGTTTATGCAACAAGTTGAAAAAAAGCAGTTTTTTTAGCACGAGTCGTACATTTATCCAATGAGGTTTACCGAGTTCGATAAATACGTCGAGTGCCGAAAAAATTATTTTTTGCAACGAGTTGCTTACAAAAAATTTTGCAATTCCGAAAAACGCTTTTTTCATGGAATTTTATGTCCATCATCCATGTGTTAAGTAAATTCACCGTTCAAGACAAAAAAAATATTGAAAAATGTTACTTTACGATACTAGTGTTGAAAAGTTCAGCTTTTCAGCACCCATTTCAGTGTTGAAAAGTTCAGCTTTTCAGCACCCATTTCAGTGTTGAAAAGTAGAACTTTTCAGCACTGGTATTGAAAGGTATTAATTTTCTATTCTGTTATTTTTGGTAGGGAAAAGTAGGCCGTTTCGTTTCTCCAGAAGGACAGGAAAAGTTGACAGTTTCACAGCGGAATTGCAAAAATCAGATTTTTGCAATTCCGTCGTGAAACTATTTACTTTTTCTGTCATTCTTGAACGACGAAATAGCCTACTTTTCTGTACCAAAAATAACAGAATCGAATAGCAACACTTTTCAACATAAATGCTGAAAAGTTCTACTTTTCAGCACTCAATTGGGTGCTGAAAAGTTGAAATTTTCTGCACTTGTTTCGAAAAGTAACACTTTTCAACATTTTTTTGATTTAAACGATTTATTGACAAAATACATGAAAATTTGACATAAAATTTCACTCAGTGTGTGTTTTTTGGAATTGCAAAAAAATGTTGTATGGAACTCGTTGCAAAATCGGTGAACCTCGTTGGATAAATGTACGATTCGTGCTGAAAAAATCCTCTTTTTGCAACTTGTTGCATAAACTACTATTTTATGCTTCAATGCTTATATATTTTTTTTCATCATAGCTTGGGAAATTTATTTTGAACAAAAGTTGTGCTACGATTGTTCAGTGTTTCTGTAAATCGAGATTTGATTAATTTATTTGTTGTTTTAGACATTGAATCATTTTTTTTGGCAATGTTCTAGTTTTAAAATTTTGAATGCTTATATAATTTTTGCGATTTTTTTTATTTTTCGCTGTGCACTAGTCATTTTTAAGCAAAGGTGTAAATTTATAAACAATTGTCTTATTTATTTTATATTCATATGAATCTTTTTTCATGATTTATCTTATTCTGTTGTTCAAAATTTTTATGCAAATTTCATCTTCTTTAATTTTTTAATGGTTCATAATTAGCAGTTACTTCCTTTGAATTTATGTATATTTTATTTGATAAAATTTACTGAGCAAAAATAGAATATTATTAAATTTCAATAAATACATAAAAATTTAAACAAAAGTTTCCGTTTCACAGCATTAAGAATATCTTTAGACTGTAAAAACTGTAAAAAATATTATTTATCCATGTTACGAGAGTAATTCTTTGAGACTTCCGACTACATTTATTAATATTTTTTTTTTGTAATGATGAAACTTTGTGTGTACTTTTTCTATAACCACAAAAGTTTTTTTTCATAATTAGTTCGTCTTTACAAGTTTTCATTCAATTTTGGCAGGTTTTTATACAAAAAGTTACTAAAATATTTAAAAATCTCGACAAGGAATTTTTCTGATCTATGACAAAGTACCCGTTAAAAGTCAAACTACAAAAAATGACCTTTTTTAATTTTTCTTTCCTTTGAAGAAATATTGTTTCGTCTTCGTCTTTTTTTTCTTTTTTTTTTTTGAAGAATTTATTCAGTTATATGATTCTTGAATAAATTTTTGAACTATGGCACAAGACGGTCAAAATTCATGTGCAAGTGATGTCATTTTTTCGATTAAATCATAATTATTGAAAACCGTAGAAACATTAAAAAATATTATATTTTTGTGTTTAATCTCTGATCTATAAATCATATATCATGCTTGTCAGCCCGATTTTATTCGATCATCAGTAAGTTCGGTGCGTTACATTTTTCAGAGGAAAGTAAAATTTGTTATTAAAGAGATATTATTTTTTTTAAAATGATTTTTAGGAAACAAGAAATTTGAGTTTTTCAAAAAAGTTTAGCCAAAATTTCTTTTTAAACATTTGTTATTGATAGAAATTTATAAAATGTGGCAAAATGCTCAAATAAATTTCGAACAATATAAAAAACTTTATTTATGATTTGTTTTCGAACTTTTCCTGCCACTTGTAAATTTTTATTCATATACATTTTACAGACATAGAAAAATAAATAGCTCAACTGCTCTGCGTTTTCTTCCCCTGCAGTTTTGAGTATCGTTCTTTCACATTCTTTGTAAAATGTTAAGAAAAAAAAGAAATGAAAAAATCATGTATTACATGCTTTGAACATCCAATTGTATTATCCAAAGCATGTTACAACCAAAGTTTATTTCGCTGATACTTTTTGTAGAGCATTGTAATCAACAAATATTTTCGAAAATGAGTTTCAAAATGCCTTTGTAAAATCTTGAGGAATGCTTAAATAAAAAACTCAATGTTCAAATGCACTTGGGACAGTTTGTAAGTTAATTAATGAGAATTTCACGGCATTTCGCAGAATTTACGAAATTTCACGGTCAAAGGCAAACATCACGAATGACGCAACATCCGCGAAATCGCGGAAAATCGTTTGCCCTTATCATTTATAATATCATCTCTGATAATATTTTCTTCCAAAAAGCAAATTCCCTTTTAATTTGCTCGAAACGTAATGAAACTTTGACCAAAGGTTGCGGAGATACTGAAAGAAAATTACACAAGAAAACAAGGTTTATTTCTATATCACCTAAATATCGTTGAATTTTTAAGTGACGATAGCTTTCGAATATGATATATAACGTATAATGTGGTCGAAAATGAATGTTTTTTTGCGTTTCCAAATTTTAGGGTTAATTTGAAAAACACTGAGTTGATGTTGATGAGTTTCATATATTTTTTTTTCTTTATAACAAATTTTATCCATCCAGTTTGTTTTTAACCCTTAACTTACCTGAGACAGTTTTAAATTAACTACATAAACCTGGATATCAACCCAATTTTAAATGAAAACGCCTGTCATGTTCTTTAAAAAAGAGAATTTGTGAAATTTACACAAATGTTCTATCTAAAAAGTTTTGTTGTGTACAGCTATGAGTTACTAGAAAGAGTTTAAACAGTCAAATATTTACAATCGTTTCACTTATCAAAGCTCTCCATTCTAAGAAAATTGTTAAGAAGTAAAAGAACTCTCGAATCGTCTGTTATTTGGTAACGAAACCTAAATGTATCGATCACAAAGGAATTGTCATCGAACTGGTTGAGACAAAGCAAAAAATTGTACCCACTGGGAATGAAACGTACCACTGTTAATCGAAGTACTATGATAACTAGCCTAGAGAAATGGTGAACAATTTTGTAGATACAAAAAACTAAGTGAACGAAAAGTGAACTTATCCGTGGATGCCACAAGAAGAGAGATTTTATAAGATGATTTCAAACCTATTACTTCGCCAGCGAAGATCATTATTATTACCTACCCTATTACGACACAGCAGAACACAATTAACACTGGGCAAGACAAAGATGTTTACTGTAAAGTTACGATGTCATGGAAGAAATTTTTTAACCAGCCAAATAAAACAGATTTCATCGAATCAAAATAATGCTCTCTTTTTTTTCGGTGAAAGTCAATGAGAAAGTCCCAAATCAGCTTTGAACTCGACTGCAGAAATTTGCATTTTTGAGCAAGTTCGGTTCGATTCCAAGGATTTCGTCCCCCATTTGAATGCTAATTCGATTAAAATTGGCGCCAACAAAAAAAAAGTGAAGAAGCCCTCCTCCAAACTGCAAGCAAGATAATGACTTTCGAAGTTGGTTGGATTCACGAATTTGCCAGCTAAAAGGGATTTAAATTTTTTTTGAGGTGGTTTGGACTCTCTTATCAAGAAGCTTTTCACTTCGATGAGAGGGGGAAATCCTTGTTGTAGACTGTGGTGGTGAGCTGGTTTTCCAATTTGCAAGTTTAGTTTACGCGGTCACACTGCAATTGACATTCCGGGAATGTTGTTTTGACGGGGGAAAATTTCGAGAAGTTGGTTGGATTTCGTGTTTTGAGGAAGTTATTTTTTTGGTTTGTGGGGGGCGGTTGTTTGTTGGACTTGTTGGAGGGTAAATTTTGAAAACAATTGGCGAGGGTGACTTTTCCGAAAAGATTTTCCGGCTTTGTAGCTTGTGGATTGGGGATGAAACCCAATAAATCATTCTTTATCTGAGATACAATCTGTAATTTTTCTTATTCAAAATGCAGATAAAACCACCTTCCCTTCCTGCAGATTTATTCCAACAGAGTGGTGAATATCTATGAATTTATAAGTATGTACTTCATATGAGTCTATATTAAAAAAAAAAACAAGGTTATATCAAGAATGCCAACATCTCAATTCTTAAATAAATTAGGGGAAAAAATAAAATAAATAATGTGAAATAACAAAATATAAAGAAACTAAAAGAACTTGAAGAACTAAAGGAACTAAAGGAATTAAAACAACTAAAGGAACTAAAAGAATTAAAACAACTAAAGGAACTACAGAAAAAAGGAACTAAAGGAACTAATGGAACCAAAGGAACTAAAGGAACTAAAGGAACTAAAGGAAATAAAGGAACTAAAGGAAAAAAAGGAACTAAAGGAAAAAAAGGAACTAAAGGAACAAAAGGAACAAAAGGAACAAAAGAAACAAAAGGAACTAAAGGAACTAAAGGAACAAAAGGAACTAAAGGAACAAAAGAAACAAAAGGAACTAAAGGAACACAAGGAACTAAATGAACTAAATGAACTAAAGGAATTAAAGGAACTAAAGGAACTAAAGGAACTAAAAGAACTAAAGGAACTAAAGGAACTAAAGGAACCAAAGGAACTAAAGGAACTAAAGGAACCAATGGAACTAAAGGAACTAAAGGAACTAAAGGAATTAAAGGAATTAAAGTAACTAAAGGAATTAAAGGAACTAAAGGAATTAAAGGAATTAAAGTAACTAAAGGAATTAAAGGAATTAAAGGAACTAAAGGAACTAAAGGAACTAAAGGAACTAAAGGAACTAAAGGAACTAAAGGAACTAAAGGAACTAAAGGAACTAAAGGAACTAAAGGAACTAAAGGAACTAAAGGAACTAAAGGAACTAAAGGAACTAAAGGAACTAAAGGAACTAAAGGAACAAAAGGAACTAAAGGAACAAAAGAAACAAAAGGAACTAAAGGAACACAAGGAACTAAATGAACTAAAGGAACTAAAGGAATTAAAGGAGCTAAATGGACTAAAGGAATAAAAAGAACTAAAGGAAAAATAGCTTAAAACTCAAAAACTAAAGATCTAAAGATCTAAAGAGAAAGATTAAAGTTAAGAAGCCACCCTGTTAATAATTCAAACAAACAGTGACGCAAATCCGTGTCCCAGCTAATCTCTCTCCCCGACTTCCAACTCACTTAATCACACCCCAAAACAAGCAGGAACAATATTATATGCAACCCTCTTCAAAAAGTTTTCCCTCCCCATGAAAAGAATTTATTGTGCTGGGCCAGTTTCAGGTAAGAATTTACGAGAAAATTTCTAGTAGAAGCTCGACAGACCCTTTTCGCTTTGCCGGAGTGTGTTCAAAGTCTGTTCTCTCTGCTGACCACATAAACCACTGTTCCGGGGGCCCAGGTTAGTCTTCGAAACGCTCCAGCAACAAAGTTCATCTTTTTCCCAGAAATCCTCCCGGAGTTGAGGCTGGCCTTTATCTGGGTTAAGTGTAACCGCAGTTGGAAATTTATGCTTACCACCTTCCACCTAGGCTTCCCTGCTGCATTATTTTTGAAGGTAAGAAAAAGGGGGTTCTGAGTGGTCACAAGAAAGTTGGTTCCTCGCTTCTCCCAGGAGGACAGTTTAAATGCGTCCAACGTTTCGAAATATTAAGAGGATCTATTCCCCCACATTTGGAAGAGCAACTAGAATGAGTGCAGGACGCTTGGACTTCTTCGGAGCTCAATTTGCAATTAAAAACAGATTTAGATTCCAATTCCAAGTCTACTACATGGACCGGAGTTTCATTTTAAATCAACCAATCCAAACTAGCTGGCTTCAAATTTCGTTATTTTTTCTGACAAATCATCAGTTAGAAAAAAGCAAAACCTTTCCAGTCCAAGATTTCATTGCAGATCAAAAACATTCTCGAACACCACACATCTTCCGAAAAACCCTCCCCCGAGACCATCTTTCTCCGAACAAAATCACCCTAATCATCATCATCGCACACGTGGATCACCAATAAGTGCCAATTTCCATCCACGCGGAAATAACTCTTTCACCGTGCTCTCTCACCTGCTATGCCACGAGACGGCGTCACTTCCGCACCAGCGAAATTCAACCCACCTTCAAAGAGCAGCAAATTTCCAAGTAAAACATCCATTCATGCGAACGTGTATTGATACCTTTTCCTCAAGGGGGGGAAACCCGAAATTGAGAAAGTTGTGTGAATTTCCAAGATTTGCGAGAGTCTCAGAAGTGATAGAGCGGAAAAACTTGAACCAAGGCAAAGATTTGAAGAAAATTGAATATTATGAAGCTTCGGCGAAGTCACTTTTTCACTAATGCTCAGTGACGTAACCTTAATATGAGCAGCAATCGATTCTCGATCATCATCAACCGACGACGCGTTCAATACTCGGTAGATTTAGGGGCATTTTGGGAGGGAAGGGGTAATTTGGCAATTTTCATCTCTTTGAGAAAAGTTTTGTTTGAAACTGATCATCAAAGTTGCAAAGCCTTAATGAAACCAGTTTTGAAAAAATAGGAAAATGACAGGTGGGAGAAGTTATCTAGTAATGTACTAAAAAGTTATCTAGTAAAGTACTAAAACTTGAAAAACATCGCCACTAGATAACTTTTTAGTACAGAAGTTATCTAGTAGCGATGTTTTTTTTTTTAAAACATAGAATTTACTAGATAACCAAGCTACTAGATAACTTCTCCAATATTTTAAGTTACTAGATAACTTCGGAACATTTTTCATTTTTTTTCTGAAATTACTAGATAACCATGGTACTAGATAACTTCTCAAAAAAAAATCCTCAGCTAGATAACCGAAATTCCACCAATATTTTTTGGCTTACTAGATAACTTCGGAACATTTTTAAATAATTTCTAAAATTACTAGATAACCAAGCTACAAGATAACTTCTCCAAAAAATTTTTCGAATATTTTTAGCTTACTAGATAACTTCGGAATATTTTTAAATAATTTCTGAAATTACTAGACAACCAAGCTACTAGATAACTTCTCCAGAATAATTTCACCAACTAGATAACCAAGCTACTAGATAACTTCTCCAAAAAAAAATTCCAATATTTTAAGCTTACTGGATAACTTCGGAATATTTTTTAATAATTTCTGAAATTACTAGATAACCAAGCTACTGTAATCTGGGGTGAATCAGGACTACAGTCTGAATAGGGACAGCAGTTTTTAGAACACTTAAAGTTTTCAAATTTGGAAATGGATGTACACATTTTGTTGGCCTGAGTCTGTTCTAACCGAAACCAACCAGAAAAATGAAAATACTGTGCTCCAACATGGTTAAAACTGCTGTCCCAATTCGCCCCTATGTCCCGATTGACCCCAGTTTACGGTACTAGATAACTTCTCCAAAAAAAATCCAATATTTATGGTTTAATAATTCCTGAAATTACCAGATAACCAAGCTACTAGATAACTTCTCCAAAAAAATAAATTCCAATATATTTAGCTTACTAGATAACTTCGGAATATTTTTTAATAATTTCTGAAATTACAAGATAACCAAGATACTAGATAACTTCTCCAGAATAATTTCACCAACTAGATAACCAAGCTACTAGATAACTTCTCCAAAAAAAATTCCAATATTTTTGGTTTACTAGATAATTTCGGAATATTTTTTAATAATTTCTGAAATTACTAGATAACCAAACTACTAGATAACTTCTCAAAAAAAATCTAATATTTTTAGCTTACTAGATAACTTCGTAATATTTTTTAATAATTCCTGAAATTACTAGATAACCAAGCTACTAGATAACTTCTCCAAAACAATAATTCCAATATTTTTAGCTTACTAGATAACTTCGGAATATTTTTTAATAATTTCTGAAATTACAAGATAACCAAGCTACAAGATAACTTCTCCAAATTTTTTGTCGAATATTTTTAGCTTACTAGATAACTTTGGAATATTTTAAAATAATTTCTAAAATTACTAGATAACCAAGCTACTAGATAACTTCTCCAATATTTTAAGTTACTAGATAATTTCGGAACATTTTTCATTTTTTTTCTGAAATTACTAGATAACCATGCTACTAGATAACTTCTCAAAAAAATTCGCCAACTAGATAACTGAAATTCCACCAATATTTTTTGGCTTACTAGATAACTTCGGAACATTTTTAAATAATTTCTGAAATTACTAGATAACCAAGCTACTAGATAACTTCTCCAAATTTTTTGTCGAATATTTTTAGCTTACTAGATAACTTCGGAATATTTTTAAATAATTTCTGAAATTACTAGACAACCAATCTACTAGATAACTTCTCCAGAATAATTTCACCAACTAGATAACCAAGCTACTAGATAACTTCTCCAAAAAAAAAAATCCAATATTTTTGCTTACTAGATAACTTCGGAATATTTTTAAATAATTTCTGAAATTACTAGATAACCAAGCTACTAGATAACTTCTCCAATATTTTTGCTTACTAGATAACTTCGGAACATTTTTCAATTTTTTCTGAAATTACTAGATAACTATGCTACTAGATAACTTCTCCAAAAAAAAATTCGCCAACTAGATAACTGAAATTCCACCAATATTTTTTGGCTTACTAGATAACTTCGGAACATTTTTAAATAATTTCTAAAATTACTAGATAACCAAGCTACTAGATAACTTCTCCAAATTTTTTGTCGAATATTTTTAGCTTACTAGATAACTTCGGAATATTTTTAAATAATTTCTGAAATTACTAGACAACCAATCTACTAGATAACTTCTCCAGAATAATTTCACCAACTAGATAACCAAGCTACTAGATAACTTCTCCAAAAAAAAAAATCCAATATTTTTAGCTTACTGGATAACTTCGGAATATTTTTAAATAATTTCTGAAATTACTAGACAACCAAGCTACTAGATAACTTCTCCAAAATAATTTCACCAACTAGATAACCAAGCTACTAGATAACTTCTCCAAAAAAAAATCCAATATTTTTAGCTTACTGGATAACTTCGGAATATTTTTTAATAATTTCTGAAATTACTAGATAACCAAGCTACTAGATAACTTCTCCAAAAAAATTCCAATATATTTGGTTTACTAGATAACTTTGGAAAATTTTTAAATAATTTCTAAAATTACTAGATAACCAAGCCACTAGATAACTTCTTCAAAAAAAATTCCAATATTTTTAGCTTACTAGATAACTTCGGAATATTTTTTAATAATTTCTGAAATTACAAGATAACCAAGCTACAAGATAACTTCTCCAAATTTTTTGTCGAATATTTTTAGCTTACTAGATAACTTTGGAATATTTTAAAATAATTTCTAAAATTACTAGATAACCAAGCTACTAGATAACTTCTCCAGAATAATTTCACCAACTAGATAACCAAGCTACTAGATAACTTCTCCAAAAAAAAAAATCCAATATTTTTAGCTTACTGGATAACTTCGGAATATTTTTAAATAATTTCTGAAATTACTAGACAACCAAGCTACTAGATAACTTCTCCAGAATAATTTCACCAACTAGATAACCAAGCTACTAGATAATTTCTCCAAAAAAAATTCCAATATTTTTGGTTTACTAGATAATTTCGGAATATTTTTTAATAATTTCTGAAATTACAAGATAACCAAACTACTAGATAACTTCTCAAAAAAAAATCTAATATTTTTAGCTTACTAGATAACTTCATAATATTGTTTAATAATTCCTGAAATTACTAGATAACCAAGCTACTAGATAACTTCTCAAAAAAAAATCTAATATTTTTAGCTTACTAGATAACTTCATAATATTTTTTAATAATTCCTGAAATTACTAGATAACCAAGCTACTAGATAACTTCTCCAAAAAAATGTCCAATGTTTTTGGTTTACTAGAGTTTTAACTTTGGAATATTTTTTTAATAATTTCTGAAACTACTAGATAACCAAGCTACTAGATAACTTCTCCAATATTTTAAGTTACTAGATAACTTCAGAACATTTTTCATTTTTTTCTGAAATGACTAGATAACCATGCTACTAGATAACTTCTCCAAAAAAATTCCAATATATTTGGTTTACTAGATAACTTTGGAATTTTTTTAAATAATTTCTAAAATTACTAGATAACCAAGCCACTAGATAACTTCTTCAAAAAAAATTCCAATATTTTTAGCTTACTAGATAACTTCGGAATATTTTTAAATAATTTCTGAAATTACTAGACAACCAATCTACTAGATAACTTCTCCAGAATAATTTCACCAACTAGATAACCAAGCTACTAGATAACTTCTCCAAAAAAAAAATCCAATATTTTTAGCTTACTGGATAACTTCGGAATATTTTTAAATAATTTCTGAAATTACTAGACAACCAAGCTACTAGATAACTTCTCCAGAATAATTTCACCAACTAGATAACCAAGCTACTAGATAATTTCTCCAAAAAAAATTCCAATATTTTTGGTTTACTAGATAATTTCGGAATATTTTTTAATAATTTCTGAAATTACAAGATAACCAAACTACTAGATAACTTCTCAAAAAAAAATCTAATATTTTTAGCTTACTAGATAACTTCATAATATTTTTTAATAATTCCTGAAATTACTAGATAACCAAGCTACTAGATAACTTCTCCAAAAAAATGTCCAATGTTTTTGGTTTACTAGAGTTTTAACTTTGGAATATTTTTTTAATAATTTCTGAAACTACTAGATAACCAAGCTACTAGATAACTTCTCCAATATTTTAAGTTACTAGATAACTTCAGAACATTTTTCATTTTTTTCTGAAATGACTAGATAACCATGCTACTAGATAACTTCTCCAAAAAAATTCCAATATATTTGGTTTACTAGATAACTTTGGAATTTTTTTAAATAATTTCTTAAATTACTAGATAACCAAGCCACTAGATAACTTCTTCAAAAAAAATTCCAATATTTTTAGCTTACTAGATAACTTCGGAATATTTTTAAATAATTTCTGAAATTACTAGACAACCAATCTACTAGATAACTTCTCCAGAATAATTTCACCAACTAGATAACCAAGCTACTAGATAACTTCTCCAAAAAAAAAATCCAATATTTTTAGCTTACTGGATAACTTCGGAATATTTTTAAATAATTTCTGAAATTACTAGACAACCAAGCTACTAGATAACTTCTCCAGAATAATTTCACCAACTAGATAACCAAGCTACTAGATAACTTCTCCAAAAAAAATTCCAATATTTTTGGTTTACTAGATAATTTCGGAATATTTTTTAATAATTTCTGAAATTACAAGATAACCAAACTACTAGATAACTTCTCAAAAAAAAATCTAATATTTTTAGCTTACTAGATAACTTCATAATATTTTTTAATAATTCCTGAAATTACTAGATAACCAAGCTACTAGATAACTTCTCCAATATTTTAAGTTACTAGATAACTTCAGAACATTTTTCATTTTTTTCTGAAATGACTAGATAAAAATGCTACTAGATAACTTCTCCAAAAAAATTCCAATATATTTGGTTTACTAGATAACTTTAAAATATTTTTAAAAAATTTCTAAAATTACTAGATAACCAAGCCACTAGATAACTTCTTCAAAAAAAATTCCAATATTTTTAGCTCACTAGATAACTTCGGAATATTTTTTAATAATTTCTGAAATTACTAGATAACCAAGCTACTAGATAACTTCTCCAAAAAAAATTTAATATTTTTAGATTGCAAGATAACTTCGGAATATTATTTAATAATTTCTGAAATTACTAGATAACCAAGCTACTAGATAACTTCTCCAAAAAACATTCAATGTTTTTGGCTTACTAGATAACTTCGGAATATTTTTTAATAATTTCTGAAATTACTAGATAACCAAGCTACTAGATAACTTCTCCAAAAATATAATTCCAAGATTTTTAGCTTACTAGATAACTTCGGAATATTTTTTAATAATTTCTGAAATTACTAGAATACCAAGCTACTAGATAACTTCTCCAGAATAATTTCACCAACTAGATAACCAAGCTACTAGATAACTTCTCCAAATTTTTTTTCGAATATTTTTAGCTTACTAGATAACTTCAGAATATTTTTTAATAATTTCTGAAATTACTAGATAACCAAGCTACTAGATATCTTCTCCAAAAAAAATAATTCCAAGATTTTTAGCTTACTAGATAACTTCGGAATATTTTTTAAATAAATTCTGAAATTACTAGATAACCAAGCTACTAGATAACTTCTTCAGAATAATTTCACCAACTAGATAACCAAGCTACTAGATAACTTCTCCA
Source organism: Culex pipiens pallens (assembly GCF_016801865.2). Lineage (NCBI taxonomy): Eukaryota > Metazoa > Arthropoda > Insecta > Diptera > Culicidae > Culex > Culex pipiens. The sequence goes on from NW_026292822.1 coordinate 207,748, forward strand.
ATTTTTTTTTAAATATTTTTAGCTTACATGATAACTTCGGATCATTTTTTAATAATTTCTGAAAATACTAGGCAACCAAGCTACTAGAAAATTTCTCCAGAATAATTTCACCAAAGTAACTCAGGGCTGCTCAAAGTTTGTGAATTACAACCCAGAAAATTTCAACACTTCATGAAAAAATAAAAATAAAATAGAAAATGTATTAATTGTAAGTTTGTTATGCAAAGTAAGTTTGTGGCTTAGTTATTATGATTTTTGAATTATTATTACATACTTATATTTTTGCATTCATTATAGTTTTATATCTACACAGCAAAAAATCCGATGGTAAAATCGCATGCAAAAGCATGCACATCACCTTCGTCAAAAAATACACTTAATATTACACACTGCATGTACAATTTTTGTAAACACAAAAAAAGTTGGCAACCGACGGGATTTAAACCCAGCACCAACAGTAAGGACTGGCGCCATAGCTCGCTCGGCCATCAGACCGATGAAGTAAAGAAAGGACAAACGAATATATGAGCTTGACATTTCAGTCAAGTAGGTTTCCCATACTGATGGGCTACATATTTCAGGGTTTAATATTACATAAAATTGCATAAAACAATGCAAAATTTATTTTACACCCAGACCTTTTACACGCAGCTGGATTACAACCTTTTTTGCTGTGTAAGTCAAATTTGAATATTTTCGAAAATGCATGATGAAAATTTTTACGATTTTTACTAGTTTCACTCACAGTTCATTGTTTCAATTACAAACATTTTTGAACAGAATATTTTCGTTCGAAATATATTGGAATAATTTTTGAGTTTTCTAGATAACAAAGCTTCTAGCAATCTTCACCTGAAATATCAGCAATATTTTCGCTTACAAAATAATATCTTCTAAAATCAAGAAACATTTTCTAGCTTCGACATATTTTTGAATAATTTTATGTTGAATTACGTGATAACTACTTCTAAAAATTCCAGCAACATTTTCGCTAGCTAGTTAGTTTCAGTATGTCTTTAATAATTTTATTTTTGCTGGCAAACCTTGTTGCTTGATTACTACGGCTTATATTTGAATATTTTCTTTTTTTTGAAAACTTTTTACAGATCAGATACAAAAAATCATACAAATAAACTTGTAAATTGGAGTGTTAACATTGACTATGCGATGATTTCAAATTTTAGAACATTTTAGTACATCTATGGAATTACACTGATACAAATCTAACTAGTCAGTTTAATAAAACTGCTTTATCGATGAATTGATATTGACGTTTATTCTACTATACCTTACAGTGAATCGAATGATTGTTAGTACAATGCGGTATGGAAACATTGCTTTAGCTTTCAATTAATCAACTGAATCGTGTTTTGTTTTAAAGACAATTTGTTTGACAATTAGAAAATATAGTTTATTTCACATGCTTTCTTGCAGGAGTGTACGGACATTTATATGACACACTGTATGCTCTGATGGAAACCTACTTTACCGAATGGTCAAACTTTATGTTGACGTTAAGCTTACGATGATTTTAAATTGAAATGATTCAACAGAGATAAAATAATATAGTCTTATAACCAAAAGCGTTACTTTCTTGTTTTGCAACGACAGATTTTTTGTAAGCATTTGCTCATTTTTGCCTCATATGTCGCCATTCTATTATTTCATAAAATTATTTTTTTTATGTAGCCATTTTATTGAGTGGCCTATATCGGCTAACGACCTTCTTTCGATTAACGAACCATAGTGGCCCATACAGTTGAAGTGCATTTCTATAGGCGTTTATCTTCTTTCCTCCATCATCGGTCTGATAGCCGAGCGGGCTAAGGCGCGAATCCGCTTTGCGAGTGGTGGATTTGATTCCCGTCAGTATAATCTTTTTTTGCGTGGGGAATAACTGTTAATGCAGTAGATTTTTTTTGCTCAGGTTGAGACAGTGGCTAGCCTTAAGGCTAGTAAACCGACATGCTGCTGTAGAGAAACTTCATGTTTAATCACACAGCAACAAAATGGTAAAATCTCTTGCAAAAGCATGTACAGCACCTTTGTGAGCCAGAGCATGAAATATTGTATGAGAAAACGTGTACAAAAAAAGAATATACTATAGAAAAAAAATTGCTTTCCCTGAAAAATAACATCGACCTGGCGAGGCCCTTCTAAAAAAAGACTGCGACCCAACCCTCTCGGCTATCTCATCGTCTCTAGATATATGGGATCAATACCGATGTACCAGTAATTTGTCCATACACCATATACAGTTAATACAGTATACGACGTACGGGAAACCTACTGGTACATTGGTGTTGATCAAAATGTTTTCAAGACGGTGAAATAGCCGAGAAGATTTGGGCGCAGACTGAGTTATCTGGAAGCGACTCTCTCCGAATCAATGTATTATTTTGAGGTGTGCAATATATTTTTTCTTCGTATGTGCAACGTGTACCACGTTTTTTCATAAAATATAACATGCGTTTGCTCACGAATGTTATTTTACAAAGATGTTTTACAGTGTAAATATTGTTCAGTTAAAATTGATTCGGCCTTAGACTGCCGGCTGTGGAAAAACTGAATCAAAGTAAACATTTGGGAAATTTTCGAACAAACATTCTGCTTGAACAAACGCGAATAGACCGAAAAGCAGACACAAACTGACTTACACTTAATCACTATTCTACTTTTTGCCTTCCTCACTGAGGTAAGGCTATAATCCTGCTCTGAAAATGAACTTTTGATTAAAAGCTCCTAGACCCACCTTCATGTATACATATCGTCTCAGAATCGAAAACTGAACAAATGTCTGTGTGTGTGTATGTGTGTGTGTATGTGTGTGTATGTATGTATGTGACCAAAATTCTCACTGAGTTTTCTCAGCACTGGCTGAACCGATTTTGACCAAACCAGTTGCATTCGACTTGGTTTAGGGTCCCATACATCGCTATTGAATTGTTTGAAGTTTCGATAAGTAGTTCAAAAGTTATGTATAAAAATGTGTTTTCATAAATATCCGGATCTCAATTATATGCATGTAAACGATGTCCGGATCCATCATCCGACCCATCGTTGGTTAGGTAATTGAAAGGGCTTTCCAATGAGTCCAAAACATTGATGATCTGGCAACCCTGTCTCGAGTTATTACCACATAAGTGATATTTATGTACTTTTTTGAAGCCGGATCTCACTTAAATGTGTGTAAACGATGTCCTGATCCATCATCCGACCCATCGTTGGTTAGGCAATTGAAAGGCCTTTTCAATGAGTCCAAAACATTGCAGATCTGGCAACCCTGTCTCGAGTTATTACCACATAAGTGATATTTATGTACTTTTTTGAAGCCGGATCCCACTTAAATGTATGTAAACTATGTCCGGATCCATCATCCGACCCATAGTTGGTTAGGCAATTGAAATGCCTTTTCAATGAGTCCAAAACATTGCAGATCTGGCAACCCTGTCTCGAGTTATTACCACATAAGTGATATTTATGCACTTTTTTGAAGCCGGATCCCACTTAAATGTATGTAAACGATGTCCGGATCCATCATCCGACCCATCGTTGGTTAGATAATTGAAAGGGCTTTCCAATGAGTCCAAAACATTGATGATCTGGCAACCCTGTCTCGAGTTATTACCACTTCAGTGAAATTTATGTACTTTTTTGAATCCGGATCTCACTTAAATGTATGTAAACGATGTCCGGATCCATCATCCGACCCATCGTTGGTTAGGTTATTGAAAAGGCTTTCCAATGAGTCAAAAACATTGAAGATCTGGCAACCCTGTCTCGAGTTATTACCACATAAGTTATATCTGTGTTCTTTTTTTCTGGATCTAAAAAAATGCTGAAATGTGTGTCCAAACCACTCATATTACCCATTTTTGGTAAAAAGTGAGAAAGGCATCAACCACATAGGTGGATTAAGTTAGTTTTTCTTAAATTAACGAATCCGAGAAATCATGATCAGTGCAATAAGTAAAAGCACAGAAAAAAAAAAAATTTTGGAATGTTGAAAATTTGGTAGGTTAAATATTACCTCTTTTTTAAGTAATATTACATAAAAAATGTTTAAAAATGTGAACCTGAACCATTTTCTGAGGCAAAATTCATTTTTTGACACAATTTCCTGATGAATATTACCATCTTTTTTTTCTGTGAGCCTTAGTAGTCTCCAGCCAACAAGAAAAATATGGTAATTATTATAATTTACACATTTCAAGAATGAGGCTTCTTAAAAAATAAATTAAGTTTTTTTTTATTTTTTGCTCGTAAAAAACACAGGTTTTATTTATGTACAGTCCAAATTCGATTTTCCACAGTCATGGAAAGTTTCCAAACAGTAAAGGGGTAATTCTCTACGAACTTACATAAAATCGAGAAAAAGTTGCCCGTCCCTCTTCGATTTGCGTGAAACTTTGTCCTAAGGGTTAACTTTTTTATAATTTATTTTTCAAAAAGCCTCAATCTTGAAATGTGTAAATTAAAATAATTATTTATTGTTCTGGTTAGCTGGAGACTGCTAAGCCTTATACTCATTGCACTGATCTTGATTTCTCGGATTCGTTAATTTAAGAAAAAAGTAGAATAGTGATTAAGTGTAAGTCAGTTTGTGTCTGCTTTTCGGTCCATTCGCGTTTGTTCAAGCAGAATGTTTGTTCGAAAATTTCCCAAATGTTTACTTTGATTCAGTTTTTCCACAGCCGGCTGTCTAAGGCCGAATCGATTTTAACTGAACAATATTTACACTGTAAAAAATCTTTGTAAAATCACATTCGTGAGCAAACGCATGTTATATTTTATGAAAAAACGTGGTACACGTTGCACACACGAAGAAAAAATATATTGCACACCTCAAAATAATACATTGATTCGGAGAGAGTCGCTTCCAGATAACTCAGTCTGCGCCCAAATCTTCTCGGCTATTTCACCGTCTTGAAAACATTTTGATCAACACCAATGTACCAGTAGGTTTCCCGTACGTCGTATACTGTATTAACTGTATATGGTGTATGGACAAATTACTGGTACATCGGTATTGATCCCATATATCTGGAGACGATGAGATAGCCGAGAGGGTTGGGTCGCGGTCTTTTTTTTTTTAGAAGTGCCTCGCCAGGTCGATGTTATTTTTCAGGGAAAGCAATTTTTTTCTATAGTATTGCGCCTTGCAGAAATTCCTAGAGTTTTGTGTCAATCGTGCTAGGCCTAGATTTTTTCATCACACTGCTTTGCAGGACTGAGAACTGTCAACTTTGCGCACTTTGCACCTCAGTAGAGTGCTGCGGATTAATTTTCATCACAGTTGGCAAACTGATTTTTCATCACACCATGAAAACAACACAAGTGTAATGCATCAACTTCTGACAACATTTTAGTCACTAAGCTGTGGTAGCCGAGGCAGTTAAGTCATTGAGATGGTTTGTTAAAGGTTCCTGGCTCGATTCTCGTATCTGGAACTTTTGAGTTTTTTTGACGGGTTATTTTTTTAATGAGCTATAGAGGTAACGCTAGAGGGCATAATTCTCTCGGCCATTATTCTAACGGTTCGAGGCCATGATTTTGTCGGACGATTGTCTATCAATTAAAATTAAATGAAGGTCAATTAAAATCATGGGGAATTAGCTGTAAGTTCAATATTGCTTATTGCGAGATAAAATCACGTTTCTCCATCGCTGTGAGTGACAGAAGATTATTGCCGCCTAACTACCGCAGTGTAAAAATCAGCAAGTTGAACTGAAATTCTGCGTTGATTTGGCTGTCAGCTTGGTTTGTTTTGAATATTTTCCAAAAAGTCAGCTGAAAACTCTAGGCAACCTTTGACAACAGCCAAAAATTTGTTCTGCGGTTGTCATGCGACCATTATCTTGCGGTCGTATCACCGCGCGTGAACTCTAATTATTAACGCCCGCAATAATAATATTCTGAATAAAAAACAATACATTTTGGACGAAAGAAATCGGTATATTTTCAGTATAATCAGTCTAATTCTAAGCATCTCGTTATTATCCTATTGGTATTTACTAAAACCAAGAAGAATACACATTTTGGGAAGTATTTATTAGTCAACAGTAATATCCAAAAATGACATTGGTAGATCGGATGAGCTCCAAGGTAAATGATATCCAACAGTCACTGAACGCCCTCTTCAACGGTGGAACTCAGACTTGATCTTCATCGTCATAAAGGGACCCCTCTCTGTAGCACCGGATCAACGGATGTTGGGAAAGACGATTCAACAAGAAGTTAAGACGTCTGTCCCCAATGCAGACAGCAACGCCCTCTGGTTGTCCATGATCCATCCGGCAAGAAGACCAAGTACCGTCATACCGGCACCGGCATTTTTCTAGTCGGAACAAGCCGTGATAACTGTCTCCCTTGAATCACCAGTTCTGGGACTACCCAATCGAAGTCACTTTCTCTGAACTTTGGAAAAATAAATAAACAAACAGCCTGCCTTGGCAACGGGTATTTTCGTCATCACTGTGATGAAAAAGCACTGTGATGAAAAAATACTGTGATGAAAATAATTGCGCAAGACTCTAGTAAAGTGCAAAATGCGCAATATATTCTTTTTTTGTACACGTTTTCTCATACAATATTTCATGCTCTGGCTCACAAAGGTGCTGTGCATGCTTTTGCAAGAGATTTTACCATTGGTTTTGTTGCTGTGTAATTAAACATGAAGTTTCTCTACAGCAGCATGTCGGTTTACTAGCCTTAAGGCTAGCCACTGTCTCAACCTGAGCAAAAAAAATCTACTGCATTAACAGTTATTCCCCACGCAAAAAAAGATTATATTGACGGGAATCAAATCCACCACTCGCAAAGCGGATTCGCGCCTTAGCCCGCTCGGCTATCAGACCGATGATGGAGGAAAGAAGATAAACGCCTATAGAAATGCACTTCAACTGTATGGGCCACTATGGTTCGTTAATCGAAAGAAGGTCGTTAGCCGATATAGGCCACTCTATAAAATGGCTACATAAAAAAAATAATTTTATGAAATAATAGAATGGCGACATATGAGGCAAAAATGAGCAAATGCTTACAAAAAATCTGTCGTTGCAAAACAAGAAAGTAACGCTTTTGGTTATAAGACTATATTATTTTATCTCTGTTGAATCATTTCAATTTAAAATCATCGTAAGCTTAACGTCAACATAAAGTTTGACCATTCGGTAAAGTAGGTTTCCATCAGAGCATACAGTGTGTCATATAAATGTCCGTACACTCCTGCAAGAAAGCATGTGAAATAAACTATATTTTCTAATTGTCAAACAAATTGTCTTTAAAACAAAACACGATTCAGTTGATTAATTGAAAGCTAAAGCAATGTTTCCATACCGCATTGTACTAACAATCATTCGATTCACTGTAAGGTATAGTAGAATAAACGTCAATATCAATTCATCGATAAAGCAGTTTTATTAAACTGACTAGTTAGATTTGTATCAGTGTAATTCCATAGATGTACTAAAATGTTCTAAAATTTGAAATCATCGCATAGTCAATGTTAACACTCCAATTTACAAGTTTATTTGTATGATTTTTTGTATCTGATCTGTAAAAAGTTTTCAAAAAAAAGAAAATATTCAAATATAAGCCGTAGTAATCAAGCAACAAGGTTTGCCAGCAAAAATAAAATTATTAAAGACATACTGAAACTAACTAGCTAGCGAAAATGTTGCTGGAATTTTTAGAAGTAGTTATCACGTAATTCAAAAATATTTCGAAACTAGAAAATGTTTCTTGATTTTAGAAGATATTATTTTGTAAGCGAAAATATTGCTGATATTTCAGGTGAAGATTGCTAGAAGCTTAGTTATCTAGAAAACTCAAAAATTTATTCTAATATATTTCGTTGTTATCTAATAAGGATAAAAACAATAATTTTTTGTTCCAAAATCTTTGTAATTGAAACAATTGTACATGTTCCACTGGATTTTTGGAAATGCTCAAATTTGACATAGAAATAAATCTATAATGAATGCAAAAATATAAGTATTTAATTATAATTTAAAAACCATGATAACTGACCCTCAAACTTACATTGTTACATTGTAATTATTTTTTTCTGTATTTTTTTATTGGGCAGAGTGGAGGACAAAAACTGGAGAACTGAAAAATACATCTATTTTATAGCTTTTAGAAAGACAAAGCTAAAACAACAAAGAGCACCTAGATACGACGCTCCGTATTGAACTGATTCGCGTTCGAACAAAACCGTCGAAATTATACACATTTATGTATTTTAAATAAAAATAAAGTAAATTATTTTATTATAAATTATTTTGAACATTTGGTCAACAAGCTCTTTAAAGCTTAAAATTTGGTCCTGCATTCAAAAACTTTGAGCAGAACTGAGTTATCTAGTTGGTGAAATTATTCTGGAGAAGTAATCTAGTAGCTTGGTTATCTGGTAACTTCAGAAATCATTAAAAAATGTTCCGAAGTTATCTAGTAAGCCAAAAACATTGGAATTTTTTTTGGACAAGTTATTTAGTAGCTTGGTTATCAAGTAACTTCAGAAATTATTTTAAAATATTCCGAAGTTATCTAGTAAGCTAAAAACATTCGAAGATTTTTTTTGGAGAAGTTATCTAGTAGCTTGGTTATCTAGTAATTTTAGAAATCAAAAAAATATTCCAAAGTTATCTAGTAAACCTAATATATTGGAATTTTTTTTGGAGAAGTTATCTAGTAGCTTGGTTATCTAGTAATTTTAGAAATTATTTAAAAATATTCCAAAGTTATCTAGTAAACCAAATATATTGGAATTTGTTTTGGAGAAGTTATCTAGTAAGCTAAAAATATTGGAAGTTTTTTTAGAGAAGTTATCTAGTAGCTTGGTTATCTAGTTGGTGAAATTATTCTGGAGAAGTTATCTAGTAGCTTGGTTATCTAGTAATTTAAGAAATTATTTAAAAATATTCCAAAGTTATCTAGTAAACCAAATATATTGGATTTTTTTTTGGAGAAGTCATCTTGTAGCTTGGTTATCTTGTAATTTCAGAAATTATTAAAAAATATTCCGAAGTTATCTAGTAAGCTAAAAATATTAGAATTTTTTTTAAGAGAAGTTATCTAGTAGCTTGGTTATCTAGTAATTTAAGAAATTATTTAAAAATATTCCAAAGTTATCTAGTAAACCAAATATATTGGATTTTTTTTTGGAGAAGTCATCTTGTAGCTTGGTTATCTTGTAATTTCAGAAATTATTAAAAAATATTCCGAAGTTATCTAGTAAGCTAAAAATATTAGATTTTTTTTTAGAGAAGTTATCTAGTAGCTTGGTTTTCTAGTTGGTGAAATTATTCTGGAGAAGTTATCTAGTAGCTTGGTTATCTAGTAATTTCAGAAATTATTAAAAAATATTCCGAAGTTATCTAGTAAGCTAAAAATCTTGGAATTTGTTTTGGAGAAGTTATCTAGTAAGCTAAAAATATTGGAAGTTTTTTTTAGAGAAGTTATCTAGTAGCTTGGTTATCTAGTTGGTGAAATTATTCTGGAGAAGTTATCTAGTAGCTTGGTTATCTAGTAATTTAAGAAATTATTTAAAAATATTCCAAAGTTATCTAGTAAACCAAATATATTGGATTTTTTTTTGGAGAAGTCATCTTGTAGCTTGGTTATCTTGTAATTTCAGAAATTATTAAAAAATATTCCGAAGTTATCTAGTAAGCTAAAAATATTAGATTTTTTTTTTAGAGAAGTTATCTAGTAGCTTGGTTATCTAGTTGGTGAAATTATTAAAAAATACTCCGAAGTTATCCAGTAAGCTAAAAATATTGGAATTTTTTTTTTTTGAGAAGTTATCTAGTAGCTTGGTTATCTAGTTGGTGAAATTATTCTGGAGAAGTTATCTAGTAGCTTGGTTGTCTAGTAATTTCAGAAATTATTTAAAAATATTCCGAAGTTATCTAGTAAGCTAAAAATATTCGAAAAAAAATTTGGAGAAGTTATCTAGTAACTTGGTTATCTAGTAATTTTAGAAATTATTTAAAAATGTTCCGAAGTTATCTAGTAAGCCAAAAAATATTGGTGGAATTTCGGTTATCTAGCTGGCGAATTTTTTTGAGAAGTTATCTAGTAGCATGGTTATCTAGTAATTTCAGAAAAAAATGAAAAATGTTCCGAAATTATCTAGTAACTTAAAATATTGGAGAAGTTATCTAGTAGCTTGGTTATCTAGTAATTTTAGAAATTATTTAAAAATATTATAAAGTTATCTAGTAAACCAAATATATTGGAACTTTTTTGGAGAAGTTATCTTGTAGCTTGGTTATCTTGTAATTTCAGAAATTATTAAAAAATATTCCGAAGTTATCTAGTAAGCTAAAAATATTGGATTTTTTTTTGGAGAAGTTATCTATAAGCTTGGTTATCTAGTTGGTGAAATGATTCTGGAGAAGTTATCTAGTAGCTTGGTTATCTAGTAATTTTAGAAATTATTTAAAAATATTCCAAAGTTATCTAGTAAACCAAATATATTGGAATTTTTTTTGGAGAAGTTATCTAGTAGCTTGATTATCTAGTAATTTCAGAAATTATTTAAAAATGTTCCGAAGTTATCTAGTAAGCCAAAAAATATTGGTGGAATTTCGGTTATCTAGCTGGCGAATTTTTTTGAGAAGTTATCTAGTAGCATGGTTATCTAGTAATTTTAGAAATTATTTAAAAATATTCCAAAGTTATCTAGTAAACCAAATATATTGGAATTTTTTTTGGAGAAGTTATCTAGTAGCTTGGTTATCTAGTAATTTTAGAAATTATTTAAAAATATTCCAAAGTTATCTAGTAAACCAAATATATTGGAATTTTTTTTGGAGAAGTTATCTAGTAGCTTGGTTATCTAGTAATTTCAGAAATTATTTAAAAATGTTCCGAAGTTATCTAGTAAGCCAAAAAATATTGGTGGAATTTCGGTTATCTAGCTGAGGATTTTTTTTTGAGAAGTTATCTAGTAGCATGGTTATCTAGTAATTTCAGAAAAAAATGAAAAATGTTCCGAAGTTATCTAGTAACTTAAAATATTGGAGAAGTTATCTAGTAGCTTGGTTATCTAGTAAATTCTATGTTAAAAAAAACATCGCTACTAGATAACTTCTGTACTAAAAAGTTATCTAGTGGCGATGTTTTTCAAGTTTTAGTACTTTACTAGATAACTTTTTAGTACATTACTAGATAACTTCTCCCACCTGAAAATGACAAACCTTCCTAACTAAAGAACGAAAACCCAAATATTCTCACGCTCGAAAAAGCTGTTTCATCCCCTCTCCCAAAAAGCGTAAAAAACTGGAAGAATTCCATGTGTACATATATTTATGTGGCAACTCCCCCGGAACAGCAAGGACGCGTTCGGTGGTGAGGTCATAAAAAAGGATGAAACACTTTTGATTATGCTACTTTTTGTGTCCTTTGCGGTCCTTTCTTAAGCATGCTACTACTTGTGAAATTCGCAAACATATATGCGATGCCGTATTTTACTGGCGCGCGCGAATGTTTGGTCGCAGCTTTTTCCGTGTGTGTAAAAATCTACAGGTGGGGAGATACTTATTATGATTTTTCCACTTTCTCTTGTTGTGTTGTGGCTTTGACACGGGGAGATCACGCTTCTAAAGTGGCGACAATAAAAAAACGAGCAACGATTTTACGCTCCGTGTAAAATTTAAGGAAATGGGGAAACGTTAACAGTTTGAAAGCTTTCTGGATGACAATATGAATAATGAATTGGAAAATTTGAGGCTATCAAGGGTAGAAAGAAGAATTAAAAACGGATAAATAACAAAAACAAAAACAAAAACAAAAACAAAAACAAAAACAAAAACAAAAACAAAAACAAAAACAAAAACAAAAACAAAAACAAAAACAAAAACAAAAACAAAAACAAAAACAAAAACAAAAACAAAAACAAAAACAAAAACAAAAACAAAAACAAAAACAAAAACAAAAACAAAAACAAAAACAAAAACAAAAACAAAAACAAAAACAAAAACAAAACAAAAACAAAAACAAAAACAAAAACAAAAACAAAAACAAAAACAAAAACAAAAACAAAAACAAAAACAAAAACAAAAACAAAAACAAAAACAAAAACAAAAACAAAAACAAAAACAAAAACAAAAACAAAAACAAAAACAAAAACAAAAACAAAAACAAAAACAAAAACAAAAACAAAAACAAAAACAAAAACAAAAACAAAAACAAAAACAAAAACAAAAACAAAAACAAAAACAAAAACAAAAACAAAACAAAAACAAAAACAAAAACAAAAACAAAAACAAAAACAAAAACAAAAACAAAAACAAAAACAAAAACAAAAACAAAAACAAAAACAAAAACAAAAACAAAAACAAAAACAAAAACAAAAACAAAAACAAAAACAAAAACAAAAACAAAAACAAAAACAAAAACAAAAACAAAAACAAAAACAAAAACAAAAACAAAAACAAAAACAAAAACAAAAACAAAAACAAAAACAAAAACAAAAACAAAAACAAAAACAAAAACAAAAACAAAAACAAAAACAAAAACAAAAACAAAAACAAAAACAAAAACAAAAACAAAAACAAAAACAAAAACAAAAACAAAAACAAAAACAAAAACAAAAACAAAAACAAAAACAAAAACAAAAAACAAAAACAAAAACAAAAACAAAAACAAAAACAAAAACAAAAACAAAAACAAAAACAAAAACAAAAACAAAAACAAAAACAAAAACAAAAACAAAAACAAAAACAAAAACAAAAAACAAAAACAAAAACAAAAACAAAAACAAAAACAAAAACAAAAACAAAAACAAAAACAAAAACAAAAACAAAAACAAAAACAAAAACAAAAACAAAAACAAAAACAAAAACAAAAACAAAACAAAAACAAAAACAAAAACAAAAACAAAAACAAAAACAAAAACAAAAACAAAAACAAAAACAAAAACAAAAACAAAAACAAAAACAAAAACAAAAACAAAAACAAAAACAAAAACAAAAACAAAAACAAAAACAAAAACAAAAACAAAAACAAAAACAAAAACAAAAACAAAAACAAAAACAAAAACAAAAACAAAAACAAAAACAAAAACAAAAACAAAAACAAAAACAAAAACAAAAACAAAAACAAAAACAAAAACAAAAACAAAAACAAAAACAAAAACAAAAACAAAAACAAAAACAAAAACAAAAACAAAAACAAAACAAAAACAAAAACAAAAACAAAAACAAAAACAAAAACAAAAACAAAAACAAAAACAAAAACAAAAACAAAACAAAAACAAAAACAAAAACAAAAACAAAAACAAAAACAAAAACAAAAACAAAAACAAAAACAAAAACAAAAACAAAAACAAAAACAAAAACAAAAACAAAAACAAAAACAAAAACAAAAACAAAAACAAAAACAAAAACAAAAACAAAAACAAAAACAAAAACAAAAACAAAAACAAAAACAAAAACAAAAACAAAAACAAAAACAAAAACAAAAACAAAAACAAAAACAAAACAAAAACAAAAACAAAAACAAAAACAAAAACAAAAACAAAAACAAAAACAAAAACAAAAACAAAAACAAAAACAAAAACAAAAACAAAAACAAAAACAAAAACAAAAACAAAAACAAAAACAAAAACAAAAACAAAAACAAAAACAAAAACAAAAACAAAAACAAAAACAAAAACAAAAACAAAAACAAAAACAAAAACAAAAACAAAAACAAAAACAAAAACAAAAACAAAAACAAAAACAAAAACAAAAACAAAAACAAAAACAAAAACAAAAACAAAAACAAAAACAAAAACAAAAACAAAAACAAAAACAAAAACAAAAACAAAAACAAAAACAAAAACAAAAACAAAAACAAAAACAAAAACAAAAACAAGATACTTTTTGCATCCAAATGTATAGACTATGGCTGTAATTCAAATTTTATACTTTTTAGGGGAAATATGCCCATTTTAATCACTCTAAGCCGTTTGACCAATTCTCATCACTTTTGCCGTTTTCCGCTATTAAATCAATATTTCAGATGTATCAACAATGGAGAGTTGCTTGCTCACTTTTGTTTGAGCTATTTATTACTTTGGAACAGTCAAAAATACTTTATTAAAGCTGTAATTCATGATCAAAGTGCTGATAGGCCGATAATAGAAATAGGCTGAGAAAGGGTATAGTTCCCCTACTACACAAAATAGCTTCTTTGATCATAAGGAAGGCCTTAACAAAGTTTGGTCAAACCAAAAAATACAAATATATTCCATTTTCGGTTTTGGTAGAGAATTGCTTATCATTTTTATGCGAGAAAAATACAATTTTGACAGAATCTTTACAAATCACGTTCTAAACAAAACCACGTTTTGCAAATTTGTACATTAATTTACCAATTTCAACCTCAAATTATTTAATTATTGATGAAAATGTTCATAACGCACTTCCCTCCTTCAACCATCTTGTCGCCTCTCCCTCATTCACATCATAAAATTTCCCTCTTCTCAGAAAACGCAAACATTATCCTACCGCTGTCACTTTTCATAAAGCCTTGGCAGGGAGCATATGGACTTGAAGGACGCTCACTTTTTCAACCCCTTTTGCAAATGAGGGGCGTGTGCGTAAGCTTGTGTGTATGTGTGTAAGCATTTTGACATTGAACATTTCCGCGAAGGAAAACCACAGAACAAGTTGGGAAAAAGCTTCTTTGAAGTTTGTTTCAAGGCAAGCGGGTCAAGGTTTGCGCACTAGGTTAAAATTTTCTAATTTGTGTTTTTTTCTTGAATTTTTTCTTAGTACGCAAGAATTATATTTGAAAAAAGAATTGTTTCAAAAGTTTCACCCGAAGTAAGAAGTTGAAACATTTCATTCAAACCGAAGGCAGAAAGGGTGGAAACTTCCTCCTTTTCTTCACTCTCTTTTGACTAGCCAAGAGGAGAGGGAGGGAGGAGGAGTGTTGAAAACATAAAAGGTCTAATATGTTTAGAGCTCTGTCTCTCGCTGTTCCTGCTAGGTTCACGGACACGGACGAATGGCACGTGGTTTGTTTTGTGGCAAGTTGGTGAAAGCTTTTTGGTCGTATTTAGAGGAATTAGTCTTGAAATTTCATGAAAAATGGTTTTTTTTATTTTGCTATAAAATAACATACGAATGCTTTTTTTTCAATCGGCAAGTTTAATGAAAAAAAAAAGAAAAAAATGATTTATAAAAACATTGTGAAAAAAGATTAATGTTGAGAATGTTATCACTTTTAAGTGATTTTCTCTCCTTCACGGAAAACCTCCGTCTAACAAAGGCCGACCAGCGTCTTAGTTTCTTCGTCGTCCTCGGTGGGCCGTCGCGTCTGGAGGAAAACTTTTCGCAATGATTGCTCCAAACCGAGCGTCACCTTTCCTTAGTAGGAAACCAACCCAACACACGTTCCCACACAAAGAGGAAAAACTCCCCTCCCCCTTAAATTTTGTAAGGAAAAGCTTTCCCCAACTTTTGTTCTCCACAACAACAAAAAAAAAGGACCAGTGAAAAGAAAATCAAAATATAATGAAGCGTCGGCCGACCGTGAAGGGGGAAAACACTAAAAAGAAGAAGAAAACGATGAGGAATTTACTGTTCTGAGGGGAAAAGAAAAACGACTTTCGACGGTGGCAAGAAAGGACAAAACCAAAAAGGAAGGATGTGCTGGCTGGCTGGTTTGAGACAAAGAGACCAACTTGGAAGAAATGCGTTTCCAAAGTACCGCCACGAATGTAAATCAAAACCTCTCCCAAAATTGATCTTTTTAAACGACGGTCCCAAACGAGAATAAAAGTGGTGTTTTAACGCTCCCTTTTTCGATTTTCAATGTTTTTCAAAGACAAGAAAATAGAAACAAAAAGAAAACATAAATTATTCACTCCCATTCTTCACGAAACGCAAACACATGACTGTTTTCTCGTAATTTTGTATTTTATTGTTTTTCATTTTCCCCTCTCTCACGCTCTCGCGCAACAACAAAAAAAAAAGAAAAACGATTCTTCTCTTTTGTAAGAACTAAACTCTCCGCCAAACTCGCACTCTTAGAACGGACGCTCTTGATCGACTTGGCGATTCAATTTCTTGTAAGAAAAGCACAAACCAGCAGCAGATTTTCCACTTCCCAAAGATAGGAGTGGTTCTTCTGGCACGGAAAGCTTTTCTTCAATGTTTTTCTGCCCAACATTCAATGCTGGCGAGGGTGGATGGGAGCGAGAACGTGAAATGTGTTGCACGCGCTCCGTAATGTAAATTGTCTCTGAGAATTTGGTAAAAATCTCTCATTTTCCGGCATAACAAACTTGCTCACACTTACATGTAACGAGGGTAAATGAGGGAGAGCAATGTTAGCAGCCTGTTGGTGAAAGCTCACTCTACTAGTTGTTTACTATTATTTATGAACTGTGTGTAATTTGAGCGAGTGCAGTGCACTCTTTGAGGTTCGTTTTTTTTAGTTGAACTTTTCTTAGGGATGAAAAACCAACTAACGCCTAGCAGTGTAGATCATATACAATACCATATTTTTTTAAGGTAAAACGGGAAACATCTAGCATGACTTCAGCTATTAAAATCAATTTAAAGAAAATTACCGAAAAATAACATAAAATATGTGTGTTGAAGACAAAATAATTTATCTTTTCATGCGTTATTTTTTGATTGGTAAGTCTTTTTTAATTTTTTTTTGAATAATTGACATTTTGAATCACCGTGGTTTAATTTTATTTTCAAACAAAGATGAAGTTTCATCGAGTGGTAATTGTCTCAATACATTAATATAAAAAGGTATTATTTAAACTCTATGTAGTATTATTTAAATGTTCGAAACAATACAATAATTACCTACAAAAATCCTGTTTTTTTATACAAGGAACCGTTGAATATGATTTTATTATATTATTTCTTACTCAAATTGTTGAACATTGCAATGTTCCATTGTAACAAAGCAGGATGAATATGAAAATGCGAAAGGTAACTTAAAAAATAAAAAAAAAGTTTATAAAAAAATTATTAGCCCATGAAATACTACATGCAATAAAATTCAATATAGAAATATGCATTAAAAATAAGAGTTAAAAGATTATCATGAATTAAGAATTTCCTTTTCAAAGATTAAATTAGCTTTCCGGGTTTAGAAAAGATTTAATATATATTTAAGAAAAAGAAGATCAATATGTAAAGCAATTTAAAAAGTTAAATTCTATTGAAGTTAAGAACTTAAACATCTTTTTCAAGGGAGGTTTATATACCGAAGCAAATATCAATTCAAAGCATTTCCTCTTCTAAATCGAAATATACAAAGAAAAAAACTTTCCAAACATCTTAAAAATATGAAATGAAATAAAAAAACTGAATACAATTTTTCAAATGTGCATTTTTTTTGCGTTATTTTTTTTATTTATTTTTAGTGTACAGTCATGCCTCGGTTTAGCATCACATATGGGGGATTGTAAACCAACGCGTACATAACTGAAGCACAGAGCTTATGGGATTTTGGCTATATGGGAGACATTGGCTATAATTCTATGGAAAATCATCCAAACTTTAAAAAAATATTGTGTTTTAGAAACGGGATGATGTCAGCTATCCATTGCAACTATAATTACATAAAATTATTTTTGTGGGTTTGTAGGTATCAAATGAATGGGATTTTCTAATGCATTTCGGAACTAATATTATTTTTCAAATACTCAAAATTTTAATTAAGCTACATATTTTCGAAAAAATAACAAAATTTCAAAATATAATAATATGGGTATAAAATGATCGGGACTTTTTCATACATTTTGAAGGTTATAACACAGTTTTTGAAAAAAAAAACTCAAATTTTTCACAAAACTTCTAATTTCTCAAAATAATACTAAAAAATTTCTGTCTGATTCATTCAATACTGAAATTTTGATTATTTTTTTTTTTGTAAAAACATAATTTTGTGAAAAATTTGATAAATGTGTTCTACCACTTTCGAAATATACGCAAAAATCCCGAACATTTGACACCCATATTGCAAAAAAAATGAAGTTTGAGGTGAAAATGAATATGAAAATTTTATATCCCGATCATTTGAGACTCATATTGTAAATCTCAAATTAAAAGTTTTTTATTCGAAAAAACGTAGTTCTATAAAAAATAAATGTTTTCACAAATATGTTTTAATATTTTCGAAATGTATGAAAAATTCCGATCATTTGATACTCATATTGCAAAAAAACTGAAATTTTCAGTATTTTTTCGAAAATTTGTTGAAAATTTGTGTATGTTCATGAATTTGTGCAATAACTTCCGAAAGGTATGAAAAATTCCTGATCATTTGATACCCATTTTGCAAAAAACTGAAATTTAGATAACTTTTTTCGAAAAAACGTAGTTTGTGAAAATTTTGAGAATCTGAAAAAAATGTGTTAAACTTTCAAAATGTTTAAAAATCCACTACCATTTGATGACCATAATGTTAAAAACTGAAATTTTGAATACTTTTTCGATAATATGTAGTTTTGTGAATTTTTTTAGTAGTTTCAAAAATTGTGTTACATAATTCGAAATGTATGATAAAAATTTTAATGATAGGGTCATTTAATGTTCATATTGTTAAAAGCTGAAATTTTGAGTATTTTTTTCGAAAGTACGTGGGTTAATGATAATTTTATGTAAGTTCAAAAAAAAAATTGTAGCATTCGAATAGTATGAATAAATCACGATCATTTGATACCCATATTGCAGTAACAAAAATAAATAGTATTTTTTTGAGGTTTGCATCATTGCATTTTCATCAAAATACTGGAAAAATACGTTTGTTTTGGCAATCTCCTTGAAATGTTTCAGTCAAAAACAAAAATTCATTGAGGTTATATTTTTTGGTCAAATGGGCTTTTTTCATTTGTTAAAGCACATTCGTCTTATTTATTTATTTATTTTCAAAATTTTGTTCAGAAATGTTTTGTTCTAAGGCTGGTACAAATTTTATTTGATGTTTTTGTCAGAGGGCAAAAAACATTTTTTCAAAAAACGTCAAAATTTCAATAGAAATTGAAGTGCAATAAGCTGAAATCGATTTAAAATGCATTCCCCTGCGTTTAAAATAATTTTTAAGCATGTTCGGGTTGATTTAAACATCTTTTGAATTTTTGAAAATTTTCGATGTTAAATCGAAAAAAGTTTTTTTAATTTTTTTTTATTTTTTGTTTTTTGCATCGGCCTAATTTGACAAGAGCAAAATCAAAAAAACAAATTGATGAATTTTGCATTATGCTTTATGTGAAATCAAGGTGAATTAAGGTATTTATCAGAATTAACGAGTATATTAGTTTCTGTAAATCAATTCAGTTTATCTCTTCAATACAGTGCAGACTCGATTATCCAAGGCCTCGAAAAAATTTCACCTCGGGTAATCGAATCACGATAAAATATTAGTTTATGCAACAAGTTGCAAAAAGAGGATTTTTTCAGCACGAGTCGTACATTTATCCAACGAGGTTCACCGAATAAATACGAAGAGTGCTGAAAAAATCAAGCAATTCCAAAAAACACACACTGAGTGAAATTTTATGTAAAATTTTCACGTATTTTGTCAATAACTCGTTTAAATAAAAAAAAATGTTGAAAAGTGTTACTTTTCGAAACAAGTGCTGAACAGTTCAACTTTTCAGCACCCATTTGAGTGCTGAAAAATAGAACTTTTCAGCATTTATTTTGAAAAGTGTTGCTATTCGATTCTGTTAGTTTTGGTACAGAAAAGTAGGCTATTTCGTTGTTCAAGAATGACAGGAAAAGTAAGTAGTTTCACGACGGAATTGCAAAAAGTGTTTTTATGTCTTATTTTTGATGGTCCTATGGCCCATAAACTACTCTAAAATGATTAAGAATGTTTAAATCCAAGATGGCGGCCAAAATGGCCAAAAACAGGAATAAAATAGTTTTGGTCATGATACGATTATCCAAAGTCCCATACTAAATTTTGGATAATCGATTTTCGGATAGTCGGAACTTCGTATAATCAAGTCTGGACTGTATATCTACGAACAGAAAGTTTCTTTACGGCCTGCCATGAGTTATATTTCTATTTCAATGGATACAATAGAATAATTACGTGTACAATAAAACAATTAAATGTTTTGCATTAAATAGGTAAAAAATATGCTCGAAATGTTTAAAGTAATGCTAAAACACTGCTCTTTCTTTCAGAAAAATTAACCTGATTTTCAGAAGTCAATTATTACAATCAACTAGTTATGGCTTTTCGGAAGCACTTCACAGAGCTTTCATTGAGAACAACACAAACATACCAACCCAAAGCGCTCTGTAATCACAAAAAGAAGCTTTCACATTTTCTCTTTCCCAACCAGTAACAACAGTAAACCACCCATTTGTGTTATCCTTTTCTCCGTCGTTCCACTTTCCAACCGTTCCAACCATTTTTCGCTCTCTCACGCATCTGATTTTTCATTTCCACTCTTCTTTCTCTCCCAAAACTCAAACAAAGACACGTGTGTCACGCTACTCTCCCAATCTCCCAATCGCAAAAGAGCTTTCCTCCTCTCTTGATCGATTTCCTCTCCCAATTTTCCTCTGACGGTCGATTCCGTGTAGTGGCACGCTCCCTCCACACCAAAGTAACACCAGATTCAGTCCAGTAGTCGTCGTCGAGCCGTCGTCCGTTGCTGAACCGCCCTTTTGGAGAGCGCAAACGGACACTCGCCCTCGCTGCCGGAGGATTTCGGGCCTCCCCGGAAACGGTAGTAGCGGACAGTAGTAGTGTGGGGGGCGGCAGAGGTGTGTTCCCCTTTAAAAACTATTTCACCCATCCCAGTTGGTTTGGGGAAAACAACGGGAGAGGGGGCAGAAAAGGGTTTTGTGGAAAAAGTTACAACCAGTGGAGAGCGTTAAGACTCTGAAGAAAATAAACGAAAATTTCCAAGCACGTGACCGTGGTCTTGCTGGAGTTGAACGGCGGTGACCAGTGGCGTACGAAAAGGGGGCGAAGGGAAGTGACCTCTTGAAGACCGGTGTTTGGTGACGGAAAATCGAAGGAAAATTATAGATTTTTTCCCCGCCTGTGGCAGTGAGTTGTGGGAGGAAGAACGGGGAAAACCTTTGGTGTTTGAGATGTGAAAAACCGGGTGTGGAAATTGGATGCTTGCACGAAATCCAAGGAATAAAAACCAGGAAAAAATCAGCAGTGGAAAGTTTAAGAAAGGAAAATTCAACAACCCCAAAGAAAAGGCAAGCAAAATTCGTTTCCAGCAAAGTCTAACGAAGATAAATGTGTCGCTGGAATCGAAAGTGAAAACTTCACAAAACCTCGCCCCCACCCAACAATTGGATTTTTAACCGGGAGGGGGTCGCCCACTTGTGGGACGACGACCAGCCCCACCGCCGAAAGGATAGACCGGACACTGGACGCTGAACTGGACTGGCCGAAAGTGAAAAAGGTTGGTTGGTCTACCCCATGCTGGCTGCAGGCCTTCAATAATTCAGGCTTTAATTATAACGAAAATATAACCCATTAGAATGGTGTGTGTGGGTGAGGGGAAGGGGTGGAAAGGGGAAGGGGAGGAAGGACCTTCCCCAATGTGGCCCACCTGCGGTTGCTGGTGTGGAGAAGGGTGGTGGAATTTTCCTTCCTTTTTGTTCCGCTGGGAAGGTCGATAAAATCGATCTGGAGCTTTTATTTCGGTTTTCTGTTTCGAATGCGTTTTTTTTATTTACCTTTTTTATGTTTGGTGATCAACTAGTTGGTATTTCGGTTGAAAGAGGTAGTACAAACACTGTGAATTTGATGGTTGTTTGAAGCTACGACAAAATTTGAACTCGAAAATTCTTTGAGGAAAGGGCTTTAAAAAAAAGTTGCAACAGACTACAAAATGTATGTAGTAAAGTGAGTAAGCTGACTTATTGGCAGAATTAAAAGTGAACATTATTTGTATAACAATATTGTGTAAGGGAAGTTATCATTTATAAACTTCTAAAATCAAAATAAAACTAAGCAAGAAATTTGAACAAAAAATTATCGGAACATTTTTTTCTCAATCTTCTCCAACAAATATTTGTGTAGTTATTTGACTAGCCCACTGATTTCAAAACTATTTTTGGCCAGGCCTTACCTTCCATACATACATTAATGGTGGGGCCCACGACCATTCCAGGAACTCGCCAGACCCCACTACACGAAAATAAAAGTGAATTGGCGAAATCGTGAATTATGTTTATGAATTTGCGCTATACTCATTAATAAATTCCTTCTTGGTTCGCAAATTCATGAACACATTTCACGATTACGGGAATTGATTTTTTTTCTGTGTGGTAGGGCCCAGTACCCACTTTGGGAAACACTGGACTAGCCAATTATGTATTAATATTATGATTTTTTGCATGAGTGATTAATTGGATTTTCATTTCAAGTTAACTAATCTTTTTTAGTTTACCCGAGCAGACGGAAAAAAACTTGGGAATAACATTTTTTTATGCTTGAAAATACAAGGCCAATTTCGTTTTATGTTATTTATAACAAAATTTGTTATTTGTCATATTGATTTTTTTGTTATTGAATTGTTATTGTTGATTGCGCACATAAGAGCGTCTGTATGATCCTGTCGCACTTTCTTTCCCGGTAAATAGCAAAACTAGTGGCGTGTAACGAAAACTGAACTTTATTTTACTAAAACTCTTTATTCGCGTTCAAACTAGACTGTTTTTAGCAGAAACTGTACGAAACGGAACTGTTCTGACCTGTTCTGAGGTCTGTCAGGGAATGGGACTGATCTTGGCATGTTTTCCCTCAAGAAACTGAGCGATCAGGACAAGTTCACTGACCCTTTTCCATCTGTTTGTGTTCTGTGAGTACAAATATGTGTGTGTTTACAAGTAACGTAGAGTGGGAAAACTATACAACATAAACTGCGGTAAAAACTACACGAAAACAGTACAGTACAGAAGTTTCTGACTAGAATTTTTATCTTGTGTGTAAACAATTGTAATAACAGACTTATAACATTTTTAGTTATTCTTGGAACAAATCTTTTTAATGATTTTTTGTTATTTTAACAACTAATCTGATCATCCCAATAACAGTTTGAGTTATTCTTCCATAACAAAAAAATGTTATTCCAAAGTTGTTTTGGCTTTCATCCAATATCAGACAAATAATAAATTTTGTTATGATTACATAGACTGTTACTCAACTCTTATGCAAAAATTGATTTTCCAAGAAGAATCCATAACACTTTTTATTTTTTTAACAATATTTGTTTTGGAAATGGCATGAATTTAGTTATTGCCGTCTGTTCAGGTACTCAAATAAGGCTGGTACACATTTTTTTTTTAAGTTTTTGTCCCTCGGCTCTGGTCGAATGGAAAATCATCTCATATTTAAAATATGGAAACAAAAACATTCTTAAATGGCTCTAAATAAAAAAAACAAATGAATAAATAAAGTGACTGTCAAAATTTGCTATTAAATTTTATTGTTAACAATGTTTTGGCATTTTAATAAAAATAAATTGAGAAAAGTCATAAATGTTAAAAACAGTGTTGAAATATGTGATTTTTTTTTGGAACTTTATTGAAAAATGCATAAAAGTGTTAAAAAAAGATAAAAAGATACAAGTTAAAAAAGTTTGGCAAGAAGAATAATTTTTAAGTTCATATGTGTCCTGCACAGCAACCAAGGAAGTTGTTTTCTTGTTATTCCAAAATTGTCAAATTTACGGACCCAATCCTGCAAGAATCTGATTGTAAAAATAGTCAAACTTTGTTGTTAATAACTATGAAGACAGGAATTTAGTTTGTTTATAACTCTAAAGGCAGTAATTATATCGATAGTTCCCGTAGTTTTGAAGATACTAAAATATCTGTAACAGAAATCTGGGTGCAATAGCTATGGACGATGTGTACCGTTAAGCTGATAAATAAAATCAACTTTTAAAAAAATGAAATTTTCAAAAGATTTTTATAAATCGAGTGATCAATCGAAAACTGTTCAAAATATATTTTTCAGCAATTACAAATTCTCATGAATTTTGCGAAATTAAAGCAAAATACACAGCACAGTAAAAAATTATGTATATTTGGAAGGTTTAATAACGTAAGGTTGAAAATTACCTCTTTTATGACGTTATTTTACCTCAATTTAGACTGAAAAAGCGACATTATACCTAAATAGTGGTAAAATTATACATTTTCAGAGGTAAAATTACAATTTTTTTGTGACATAAAAGATGTACCCCTTCCCCGAATAAATATTACCATGATTCATTTTTCTGTGAGCTTTTCCACAATTAATTTATTTACGTTTCCATGTATTGTTGACAGAGAATTGTTTTTTGGTTTAAAACCAAACAGTTACAACATTTGGAAAATTTTCATATAGCTTACACCACATCCAAAAATGGTCGACTGCTCTTTGATTTTCATGAAATTTTGAATTGAAGGGGGAATTGTGGTCATGAAAATTAATTTAAGTTTCATTTTATGATATATCGAGATGACCGAGATGTTTTTTGATGGCGTTCCAAAAAATTGCCATTTTGAAGCTTAAACATATTTTCAAAATCGTAACCATTTTCCGTTATTTAAGTGTAGAGAGTCGTAGGACATGTAAACTCATATGAAATTTTATGTATTTACGCTGAATCCAATACATTCTATAATTAATTATGGTTTTGGTAAAAACATTGATATTTTTTGGAAAAATTTTCAGTTGAAATTAACTTTTTCATAATTGAGGTAGGTACACAGAAAAAAAAATCATGGTAATATTACATCTGGGAAGGAGTACATCTTTTATGTCAGTAAAAATCTGTAATTTTACCTCTGGAAATGTGTAATTTTAACACTTTTCTGGTGTAATTCCAAATTTTCAGTCTAAATTAAGATAAAATTACAGCATTAAAGAGGTAATATTCAACCTTCCAAAATTACACCTTCCAAATTTACATTGTTTTTTACTGTGTACAATAACATCCCACAATTTTGGAGTAGGCAATTAAGAGCAGAGTTTTTCTGATCTGGATAAAATAGTCTTGAAAATGTAGTTTTTTTGTTTTAAAAGAACGACTTCTACTAGTGAAAAAGCAAGAGAATGTTCAAATAAAGCTCCTAAAGGTTGCCAGAAAAGATGCATTTGACAAGCTATTGACAAATTATCATAAAAAAATTTCAAGTTCGTGGGTGTTCCGAATATGAGGGATGACTGTAGTTTGTCATTTAAAAATTACGTGTTTTTTGTGTAATTTGGCAAGGTTATTTTGTATAGCGTTAAAATTTGTTGTTTACAAAGGAGACAGAAAACAAAAACAAAAGAAAAAATACATGCATGAGTTTTCTTGACTAGGTATTATTTTTTTTATTTTTTTTTTTAGGGGAGCGGCCGTGGCTGACTGGTTACGGTGTTCGCTTTGCAAGCGAATGATTCTGGGTTCGATTCCCATCTGCTACCAACGAGAAAGTTAAGAACACATGAATTTGAAATGATGAATATGAACGAAAAATCAAAGTCGCTCGAGGCGGGGTTCGATCCCCCGTCCTTTGGATTGGTAAGCAAAAATGCTAACCACTAGGCCATGACGACTTGGTGAGCGTGGACTGGAATTAGGAATACTGTTACAGAGAGCGAGTTGTGGCGCTATAACCACGGCAAATAGTATCCAGGGCATTCGTGGAAATACAATGTCCCATCCCAGAGGGTCCCCCGGAGTACCAAACCTTCTTAGCATGGTGCTCCCAACGAATACAACCAAAATCTCGGAGCGTATGGTGGTGTGTCTCCACGCTTCTTCCTCCCCTGTCGATTCAGAATTGTGTTGTTGTTCGAACACTCAGTGCTCAAACTCAACCCAATTACGAGTCATCTCTGCGATACGGCTTTACGCAGTAGGCCTGGCCGCTTTAACGCTTGTGATGTATCAATGCATTCCGATGCAGTGGCGCCATACAAATGTTAATAAATGACAAGAAGAGTGCTAGGCGTCATCTAACCTAAGGCACTCTCCAGGATCCTTTCGAAAGATTGGCTGCGCTAGGGTCTGATTAGATTAGATTAGATTAGACTAGGTATTATTTTTTTTATTTTTTTAAAGTGATTTTGGCATTTTTGGCTTTTTTTAGAATTCACTTCTTCAACTCAGTCGTTTGATTTTGAAAGTTTTTTTTTTTAGAGTAAAAAACTATGCATAACAATGAGCCTTCTTAACTCTGACCTCCAAAGATTTAGCGAATACAACTCCGACTTCGACTTCAGCTCTCCAAAAAGTTTCGACTCCACCGATTTTGACTCTTACTCTGACTTGAGATTTAACAGTTACAATGTAAAACGATACTTTTCGGAAATGTTTATTTTATGTTTGCATTTTCCAGTCACCATTGTTATCGTTTGAATTATGTCATTTTTTAATGTGTTGAATCCAGCAGCTTCACTTTTTTTTTTAATTGTACTAGAATTTGTTATTTTAAAGAGGTTTATAATGAATAATCTATCCATTAAACAGGCATGATTATCTAGTCTAATCTAATCTAATCTAATCGAACACAAGCGCAGCCAGTCCGAAGAAAGCATCCTGGAAGAACTTGGGGTTAGATTACGCCCCAAGTTCTTTCTTGTCAATATTAATTATTGCAGTACACTTGAGTAACCCCGAAGATGTATTGCATAAATTAAAGCGGCCAGGCCTACTGCGTTGCATTAACCGCAGAGACAGATTCTGTGAACGGAGCACATTTCACAGAATCTACAGCGGAGGAAGGATGCGTGGACATACCGTACCAAACGCTCCTATTTACAGTTTCATATGTGTTTTGTATAATGTGTATAATATAGTGTGGTTATATAATCAATAAAATATAATAATGCAGAATAATGATCATTTAATAAAATCCCTTCACCTATATATAATAACCACGCACCCAAGCACACAAACAGCGACACAAAAGAAATGAAAATGAGCATGCAAAAACAAGACAGCGCGTCCCCGTGGTCAGCGCACTAACCATTAAACAGGCATGATTATCTAGATATTTTTACGTGTATTAGTAACTAAAAACATATATATTAAAAATAAAAAAAAAAACTTTTTAGACTCATCTGAAAAATTCGGACCAATTTTAAGATAAGTCAATCATCAAAAATTGAGAAGAATAAATAACATTGACCTACCAAAAATAAAAAAGACAGGCTTTATAAAGGATGTCAAAATTGGAGATTTGTTTCAAAGTTTCAATTATTCCAAATCATAATTAATTTTTTTAACACTTATTTAAAATCAGTCTACTGGAAAATGTAAAGGCCAATTTTTCTTCTTTTTATTGTGGAAATTAATAAGTAGTTTTTTCAGGACCGTTTCAGAAAAAAAGAAGCAGAAATGTATTTATAAAAGGACAATTGGATTAAATATTCCTACCTGTATTATTTTAAAAATTGTTGCAAATCCTACAATTTTAAATGATGAAATAATTTTAATGTTTAATTTTATACTACCATTGATCACCTTCCTGGAAGCAGAACCAAATGATTAAACCAGCTTCACCTTGTGTAATAATGTTTAAAATTATTTTAAAGAAATCTCATTCCCCTTCCACCTTTTCACCAAAACCGTTTATTAGATATTATCACAGAAGCAAAATTACCTCCCTCACGTTCAGCACAGACTGGGAGGATCATTTGCACACCTCGTGCGCGCACTCTTCCTAAGCCATTGAGCAAGTATGCAAAGTACAAAATTCAATTATCTCCACTGCATTGGAGGGACTCTGTGCAAGGGCGCCAGCCAGTGCCAGCTGCTGAGTTGAGGTTTTCAGGAACACCCGAGCAAGACGCAAAAGTAAACGCGGTTTTCTTCGAATTTTCGCTGGTGGTTGGAGTGAAAGAATATTGCTGCGAAAAACACAGCCGGGAAAAGAAACTTTTCAGAACGAAATTCCCCTGCGGGCTTTCGGTTTCGCTTCGGAGGCTCCCAGAACGTTTGCTTTTAAGGAAGATGTATTGTTGAAAGGAATTGTGTTTTCTTTCTTGAAGTTTGAACTGTTTTTGCTTAAAATTACCCAATTAATTGGGATGAGTTCTCTTTAAAGGAAATTAAGAAGGTTTTTGGGACGTTTGAAAAATCATGATTTCATAATTTTAAGTTGGAAACTCTCGATTTCAAACCGCACTTTCGACTCGAAGTCCAGTCAACATCATGTTGGCAGTCCCCGCTGGGAGGTTATAATGTATGAAACATCCACACAAAGTAACAATAAATATTTTCA
The DNA here is from genome assembly GCF_016801865.2 of Culex pipiens pallens. Lineage (NCBI taxonomy): Eukaryota > Metazoa > Arthropoda > Insecta > Diptera > Culicidae > Culex > Culex pipiens. Next base: position 235,965 of record NW_026292822.1, read on the forward strand.
TTCATTCACCCTTCGGCAACGAGGCGCGTGTCGTCGACTGAAACCGCAAAATTGCTCTACAACTCTCCTCGTCGGTGGTCGCGGGACATGGTCTCCGTCGACGAGTGCGTGGTGAGCTTTTACCCAACCTTCCTCCACCCCTATCACCCACCTGTCGTAGTCGCAGCAAAGGGGTAGTAGCTTTCCGTGCCAAACGCAAACAGTCGTGATGTGGTACAATTTAGTGGAGCTTTCATGAGCTCGCTACTCAAAGAATCAGATTCACACTTACACACATACACAGACAGGAGCGAACCTGAGTGCGCTTGTAAAATCAATATTTTTGTCCCTTTGGCGGGAAACTTGACGGTTCGTCATGAGGGCTAGGAAAAAGGACCTTTCAAGATTTTGGTTCAGAGGGATGCATGGTTTGGTTGTAGAGTACTTATCTTAAATATCGCATTTTTTTGGTTTTTGAATTTTCATTTTTTGATTTGGAAAAAAAACGTATTCTTTAATTTTTAAAAAAGGGGCTAAAAACACATCTTCTGAGCCATAGTGCGTGATGGTGGTTTAGAGGATATGATTTCTAAAATAATCATATTGGCATGTCATCATTATAATGAGTCAGTATTTAAAGCAAAATTTAAGAGGCAGTATTTGTAGATTCTGCTCGGTTTGTTCTAGAGGTCGTATCGAGGTGCTCCGATTTGGATGAAACTTTCAGGGTTTGTTTGTCTATACATGAGATGAACTCATGCCAAATATGAGCCCTCTACGACAAAGGGAAGTGGGGTAAAACGGGCATTGAAGTTTGAGGTCCAAAAAACATGAAAAATCTTAAAATTGCTCGCATTTCCGTAAAACTTCATCAATTCCAACTCTCTTAGATGCATTCGAATGGTCTTTTTAAGCCCTTCAAAATGTGCTATAGACATCCAGGATTGGTTTTACTTTTTCTCATAGCTTTTGCAAATTACTGTTAAAAATGAATTTTTTTAAAACCTTAATAACTTTTCCCAACAGCCTCCAACACCCATACTCCCATAGGTCAAAAGTTAGGGAATTTCATGGACTATAAGCCTACGGAAATAACTTTTTGGCCAATCGCAGTTTTTCTCATAGTTTGACGATTTTTCTAGAACAAACATTTTACAACGTTAGTTTTTGCCCTGTAGGCCGCCATAGCGGCATTTTTTGGTCTCAATTTTGTCATATTCGGAATCCTCGGACAATTTCACGTAAGTTAGAAGTATTGGAGTTGTAATATTTCTTTAAAAAATAATTAAATAAAACATTTTTGAAAAAAGAAAAAGATCTTATTAACCCTATGACCAATACGTCAAATGCTGTATCAAGTAGGCGAAAACCTGTTTTACCCCCAATCCAACAAATTGTTAAAAAATATTTTAATTCATTCTAAACGGCAATTTTTCCAATCAAATTTACAACTCCAATACTTCTAACTTACGTGAAATTGTCTGAGGATTCCGAATATGACAAAATTGAGACCAAAAAATGCCGCTATGGCGGCCTACAGGGCAAAAACTAACGTTGTAAAATGTTTGTTCTAGAAAAATCGTCAAACTATGAGAAAAACTGCGATTGGCCAAAAAGTTATTTCCGTAGGCTTATAGTCCATGAAATTCCCTAACTTTTGACCTATGGGAGTATGGGTGTGAGAGGCTGTTGGGAAAAGTTATTAAGGTTTTAAAAAAATCCATTTTTAACAGTAATTTGCAAAAGCTATGAGAAAAAGTAAAACCAATCCTGGATGTCTATAGCACATTTTGAAGGGCTTAAAAAGACCATTCGAATGCATCTAAGAGAGTTGGAATTGATGAAGTTTTACGGAAATGCGAGCAATTTTAAAATTTTTCATGTTTTTAGACCTCAAACTTCAATGCCCGTTTTACCCCACTTCCCTTTGTCGTAGAGGGCTCATATTTGGCATGAGTTCATCTCATGTATAGACAAACAAACCCTGAAAGTTTCATCCAAATCGGAGCACCTCGATACGACCTGTTTCACATCGGTGAAAAACTCGCTCTTAATTTGCAATCGAAAAGTTTTCTACATTTTTTTATTTTTGGTAAAATGTACCGATTTCAAGTTAAATATTTTTGAAAGCTTACACATTTTTTTCTTAGTTTCACCTAATTAGCCTGAAATTTTCAACTTACGATATCTCGATTTTCAACGATTTTTTTTAAATTTTCTGATATTTTCAATAAAAATAATTTTATAGTTGTAAAATCAAGCTGAAAAGACCTACAAATAAATATATTTTCCAATATCAGAGTTTAGACCGCCTATGTTTCAGCAGATGTGTTTTTAGTCCTCTAAAAATAAAAATAAACCGAAAATTAACAAAAATACATGTTTTGGGAATTTACAATTTGCAAATTTTATTTCAAGTTGCGTCAAAAAATGAGGGGGCAAAACAATATTGATCAAATTTTAAATGTTAATAAAGAGCTTTTGAAATCTAATTGTTTGAGACTGGTAGAGCCTATAACTACAACCCTGACACTCATCTCGAACCGTCTGTACTGATCGAGCACATCTACGAGAGAAGAACAGTGTGAACTAGGTTTTGCTAGGTCTTGCCCAGAACAATTTGGTGATGACGTCATTACTTGAGATATTGGGCTATTTTCGATTCCTTTCTACATCTCTTTCTTCACTCTTGGCTCGGTAGGACAGGCTTAGATTGTATTTCACAAACAAGATTATTCCAAATTGGCTCCCTTCGGGGAAGGTCGCGGTGCGACCGCGTACTCAGTTATTTTACTTGTAACTTTTGACTTAGAATAAACGTATGTAGTGTAAGTCGCATTTAACTTACATCTTGGTGGTTTTATTTGGTTTAAACGGTGACAAATCAACTCGGATTGGATTCCGGACGTCGGAGAAGACTTGCCGTCTTCACAAACCCAAGGTCGCCGCTGGTATGAGGTCATCGATGGTAGCTTGGACGAGGCTGGCGAGGCAGACTTGCAGGTCACGATAAATCAACTCGTGCTGGGCCCTTCGCACTACTAGCTATCGAAGAGGAAGGTTGAAGGTCCCAACATTTGGTCCTTCGAACCGGATCGGGGAACCCACGGAACTGGCCCGCAAGCCACCCCCGATCCGGCCAAAGAACCTCGAACCAAGCCCCACAATCCATCGGCACCGGAGAGAAGAATATGGAGTTCTCGGTAACAAGCGTTACGGTCGAGATACTGGAAAATCTGTCGATTCAGGATCACCCAAAGACAAACGGCGATGGATTTTACCCTTAACCACGGTCTGGCGGAAGGTATGAAAATGGCGTTCCATTGGAAAAGGACTATTGTACTCGGGAGAACGCCATCGCGAAGGTGACTCGAGGACGCAGTCATCCACCATCGCGATCTGTGGAACAATTAAGTACGTCATGAATCAATTATGGAGGTTTGGCGCCATCGGATTCGGCGTCGTCTGCGACTTACAACAGGATTTGAGCTGCAGACTCCTGGTCAATCGGCATTCAACCCTATGCCAAGCATCGGTCCGCCTCAAGACAGCACTCATCTGGTTGGATTTCCTGTTCTGTTAAGGTAAATACTGCATGAACAAGAGTGTATGTCTGGCCGAGGCACCACGAGCAACATCTAACACAATTAATTCAACCCTTTCATGGATATCCCACGCTCAACCGGAACACGTTTATCCGATGCAATCCAATCCGTTGGCACACGGACAACGTTCAATCGCGCGAGTGCTCTAGGACTAACGAGCAACGCGGTGGAAAAGCTCTCGTACAGCGTCACGCTGTGAGCTTCGGAGTTACAACATTCATTCATCTGGACACTGGACGAATCAATCAATCGAAATATTGGCCACGAATCGGCCACCACCGATAGGTGCGTCGTTGGAGATCGACGTACTTGGACGAACGAGCGCAGTGCCTGGGAGGCACTCAGGAGCTCAGATCTACGGTTAACGGACTTCAAGATTGGGGAGGTGCGCTGTTTGGTCATTGAGGAACAACGTACTTTTTTCAAAGGTAAATAATTACACACACGTATATGTCGCCGAAGCAATGACCATTAGCGGAAATTTACACCAAATTCTTTATTCATCTATCAACACCGATCAACCAACGATCTCGAGAACCCCACCCACGCGCTTTCCACGGTTCGGTCAAGGGATCGACCAGGCGGTCATAACATCGAGGAGATGAGAACCTACGCGATGGAACTCAACAGCAGCCGCTGCAACAAACCAATAGAGCTACGTTTGGCCTTCGTGACGCGCACACATCAATATCCAAGTGTGTGTAGCTCATCTAATTATGGTGGTGCAACCAGGACGGCGATCGGACGATCGCTTTCAACCAACTACGATTCCACTCAACGGGTATCAACAAGGATCGTCTCGACTCAGCCATGTGATCGGTCGGCTGTCAGTTTTCGGACCACGTGACACCTCGGGTGTTACTCGGATCCGACTTGGAGGCTAGTCGGAGATTTACGTTGTCGTATGCCAACCCTCGTGGCACGTCAGGCAATGTACGGCTCGGAGTAGCTGGTGGCAGCGTATCGAAGAGGCAGCGCAGATACAAGTTTTCTAAGGTAACACATTTAAAGAAGTGTATGTCCGCCGAGGCAGGACATCGGAGACTGCACGCATTAAATCATTCAATCCTCTTCTATGTGCCCCTGCGAACTTCCACATCTGTAATCAACCACGGTTTACGACGGCCACGGTTTACGTGGCTCCAACCACACCATCGGACAACATCCAACGTCATGGTGACGTCACAAGGACCACTAGGATCAACAATCGAGTCTACTGGTTCATCGATCGTAATGTTTTGCGATTCGGTGATGGACATTAGTTCAACATTCACGTCAATGGTGCCTTCATCCAGTTCTCGTGATTCATTCATTAAGATCAGTGGACTTATTTGTTTAGGAAACAGATTGTGGTTGAGCCAAGAGTTGAGCATTGAAGGTTAGGTCAAACGCACAGGTCAATGAAATGTAGCAAGTTGCCATGTACTGCATGCTTGCTTGGTATTGGAAGGGTTCTCAAGTTCACAAAAGTCCTGGAAGGTGAACAATGAATCGTACTCTCAACTAAAACGTCCATTCACAACACGAATTGTAACCACATTCACACTACCCGTTCATTGAGTAAGTGCATGGAAGCTGCACAAGGAAATTTCGTCAATCGGGTTAGTCAACTTGTAAGCAGGACGAAGCACACCCACACATCCACGCTACTCTGGGCAGGGTCCGGAGGTCGGAGCGCAAAGGTGGTTCAGAAAGGCTGAACCAGGTCAACCCAAGGGGACGTCACTGGGACGTCATCATCCACCACGATCGGCGAGGGGTCGCCACGTGTCATCGGTCACGTCAACGGGATGTACCAATCCTTCCAGCGTGGTATCAACGGGATGCCACCATCCAAACCAAGGTCAACTCGGACAAGATCAAGGTGCAGTCAAGGTGAGCTGCAACTTCCACGGTATACGGTCAGCGGTCTCTGCCGAGAGAGGACAACAGGACAGCGGAGGACAAACCCGCATGCCACGTGCGGTCACCGGTACGCTGTACGCCCACGGAACGAAAGGAGTTCGTTTTCCATCCAACCTAGTAGGGGCAGCAAAGGACGAGCTGCACATTCCGGAGCAAGGGTTCAGGATCCCACCTGGACTAACGGAGCACTGGGCTCCACCCCAAGCGGCCAAGGAAGCGCTGCACATTCCCGGAACAAGGGTTCAGGGTCCAACCTGAACAAGCGGAGCACTGGGCTCCCATCCAAAGCAGCCAAGGACGCGCTGCACATTCCGAACCAAGGGTTCAGGGTCCAACCTGGACAAGTGGAGCACTGGGCTCCCATCCCAAAGCAGTCAGGAGCACTGCAACCTCTGGAGTGGACACTTTAGAGGCGGTCTGGCGTCATCGGGACGTCATCCAAAGGTTCCGGAAACGGTTGTGGCTGTGGTTTCAATGAGGCGTCATCAACACCGTTTACCATCCAACACCAACGCAATTCTGCGTCACTGTGGAGTGACCCCGGCTGGCTGGAACCGTACCAGACCTTTCTACCACTGCAAGGGCAGCTGGTGCAGCATTCCCAGGGCGGAAATGGGTTCACGATCACTGCAGGGCAGTCGATCACGATATTGCAATAACTTCCACTTGTTGACCTACTCGGGTGGAGTCACACAATCGGCTACTGCAGGGCAGTCGGTCAGGTCCCAAGGTCAGGATAGACTTACGACCAAGCCAAGCACGGTCGTATAGGTTGAAACTTTGCGGAACTCCACTCCAACATCCGATAACTATGAGCGGAACAAGGGCACGACCATTCAAGGGGATTTGGTCAGGTATTCCAAGGACAGGAAAGCATACATTTTGAGGACTCAAGTCAACGCTGATTCTGGACCGGACGGTAACAGTCGCTTCTGAGAGAAGCTGACTCAGATCACTCAGCAACAATCTACCAGGGAAACAAGATCGGTGAAGAGGACTACTGGAAGGATAGCAGCACCAGGGATCAACTCAAGTTTTAGCAACCAAGCATCGAACTTTAAACAATAGCGATGTGTACATCTATTAGCTGGATCTTTCATGGTGGGTGAGCTGAGCGCTCAACTTTGCTTTTCATTAATTGATTAGGATAGCCATTCTTTCATCCAAAATCCCAATTCCCTTTGAGATATTTTTGGTTTGTTCATAAATTCGAGGAATTTCTGGGTGGGTGAGAATGTTTGAGACTGGTAGAGCCTATAACTACAACCCTGACACTCATCTCGAACCGTCTGTACTGATCGAGCACATCTACGAGAGAAGAACAGTGTGAACTAGGTTTTGCTAGGTCTTGCCCAGAACAATTTGGTGATGACGTCATTACTTGAGATATTGGGCTATTTTCGATTCCTTTCTACATCTCTTTCTTCACTCTTGGCTCGGTAGGACAGGCTTAGATTGTATTTCACAAACAAGATTATTCCAAATTGGCTCCCTTCGGGGAAGGTCGCGGTGCGACCGCGTACTCAGTTATTTTACTTGTAACTTTTGACTTAGAATAAACGTATGTAGTGTAAGTCGCGTTTAACTTACATCTTGGTGGTTTTATTTGGTTTAAACGGTGACAAATCAACTCGGATTGGATTCCGGACGTCGGAGAAGACTTGCCGTCTTCACAAACCCAAGGTCGCCGCTGGTATGAGGTCATCGATGGTAGCTTGGACGAGGCTGGCGAGGCAGACTTGCAGGTCACGATAAATCAACTCGTGCTGGGCCCTTCGCACTACTAGCTATCGAAGAGGAAGGTTGAAGGTCCCAACACTAATGTTAACTATTCTGGATGCACTGTTTAGCGATTACTATGCATAAATTTTGAATTTTCGGATCACAATTCGGTAAAAGATATAAATGTTGCGGTCAAAAAAATGTTTTCTTCATTCATTGATAGTTCGCAAATTGTTGACTGTATTATAATTGAAATGATGTAAAAAGCATTATGTGACAGTTCTACTTTTTAAATAGTTATTTTAATATTTTGTTCAAATTCGGCCAGAGCCGAAGGACAAAGTTCTTAAAAAGTAAATGAATTGAAACATTTTTTAATTTATGTTTCTGAAATTTTAAAAAAGTTACTATAATTTTATATATAGTATAAATGGTTAAATTCTGTTGAAAAATTTTGGTTTAACGAAAAAAATAAAATTAGCCACAAATATTTGGTCATTTTTATTTTAAACGATAAGTAAAGTCAGATACTCTTTTCCATGGATAATTTGAAAATTTCAATTGAAATTTGGCCTCAGCAAATATTACGAAAAAGTTACGTCACTCCGAACCCCCATCAAATACCAATCAAAAATTAAGTTTAAAGACTAATATTTTTCAAAAGAATGCAATGTTCTTTTTTGCAATACCGTCGTGAAACTACTTACTTTTCCTGTCATTGTTGAACGATGACAAAGCCTACTTTGTACGTAAAAAGTTACGTAAAATCAAATTTTGATCATAGGAGGCTGAATAAGCAAAAGAGCAAAACGTCAACAAATGAAAAAAAAAGGCAGAACGAAGGTTGTCGGGTTAGGCTTGTTTTTCTATATGTTTTTAGATGTTTCCAAAAATGAGCAGTTAATCAAAATGTTGCAAAGAATTATTTTAGAATTTTATCGTTGCTTTTAATTTTAAACTCACTCTAAGCTTTTTTTATTAGAAAAAAATTAAACAAATGAATTTCTGTGAGATCTCTGTTTATGCATTCGCTCAAACGTGAGCAGCTCTTGAACAAAACTCTGATTTTTTTGCTTTCTTTCACATAGTAAAAGCACATTTAATCTTTTATATTGAAAAAGCTATAAAAATTTACTTTTTGTAGGGTTTTACATTTCACTCAATGTAAACAAATTGGATATTCCTAAAAATCATTTTTGTGGGTTTTGAATTTTCACAGACCTTTATTTGTTATGTATGATTTATTAACTCTCATTATGAAAAATTCATTTTATTTCAAATTGTGACAATTTCAAAAATAACAAATTTGAATTACTAGCCATAATTTTAAAATTTTATTGAAAAATCTGTTTAAAATGGATAGTTATACAGTAACGCCATTGAAAATAAAACATTTATTCCAAAAAAAATCAAAATTTCCACGAAAATATAAATCAAATCAAATAACTGTTATCTGTTTTCAGGTCTGTACTGAACTTTAGGATGCTCCAAACTTCAATGTTTTATATACCAAAGGATGCGCAAGGATTTGGCCTACACGCCAGAGGCGTTGAAAATAAACTATTTAGTGGCCAAAATGCCTCAAAAATTGAGATTTTTGTAAAAAAATTTTTTAATGGGTTAAATCCTATTTAAAATTCAAATGCAAAGCGCCAGCTCCTGTTACGTCCAATCAAGCTCATATTTTGGATTTGGGCTCAGTATGCCCACCGGAACAAACCCTTGAATGCCCGCCAAAAAGTCATTTTTGTTACATCCTAATGCTCATGCTCAAATGTCGGAAAATTTCAATCGCGTTTTTCTCAGTTGTCCTTTTTTAACATGGGACAATTATGCGTAGAACGGCAGTTCAGTGCTGAAAAGTAGAAATTTTCATCATTTGCTTTGAAAAGTATTTCTATTCGATTTTATTTTATTTTCAACTAATATCAGTCAATTGCACGATGTCGTGAAATACCATTTCTTGACAGTAGCAATGAAATAGTTATTAAAATAGAAAAAAAAATCAATTATTTTGATCAACTCTTTTTGACATGGTGCATAATTAATCCTCTACTGCCCAATTTTTTTTTCGAAATTATGTATTTTTAACGTGCTCAGGAGGTCATTTTAAGTAAGTTTTGTTCTACGAAAAACTTTACTTCTCCTGTTTTATTTTTTTCTTGTTTCATTTTAATTATTTTAATTTGCATTTATCTTGTTTAATTGATGTTTGTTTTTGGTAGTATTTGCCTATTCTACCACCTCCTATCATTACTTTTTACCTATCTTATTTTTTCAGTCACTTTTACATTTTTTGTTTGTTTTTCACATTTTCTGAAAAATATTAAATGGCACCATTATCATTCAAATTGTTTAAAAATTCATAGAGGCATAGTCTGGGAAACTAGAAAAATTACTGTATACTTCTTTTTACTTAAAATATAGGAAATGTTAGTAAAACATACAGCCAAAGTTGACTCCTACAAATTACATTTTTAAAAACTTTGGCAAATCAATCTTCCAACCCAAAAATTTTCTAAAATTTTTAGAGTTCTTTTTTCCAACCCATTTTAAGATCAAACATTGGTTGAAAAAAGGATTTCTTAAATCGGAACCCGTCTACAGGCGGGGTTGGGTTGTAGAGGGTTAAGTTACAATAAGTTCTTTAGAAGAGCATTACAGAGTTCTAGAGTTCGTTTCAGTTTTGTTATTCATTTCAGTCTATTTTGGATCAATTATTTTAATAACTTTTGTTATTCACTAAGAGTTTACCAAGAATTGAATTTAGCATAAACTCCCGCAGTTGCTACTCCGTTATTGACCAGGACCTCCAGAAGTTACATCCACGAGCCGTGGAAGATGAGTGGGTGCTATCTTTCCTCGCTTCGCAACTTCTCAAAGGCCCCTAACATGCTGATCAATACCGGTGCCGGCCACGACCAGTGGTAGGCTCACGGGGAAGTGGATGGGAATGTTAGTCCGATACTTGAGTGATAGAGACCGCCCAATCAACTGCTTCTCTGACAAAGTATCACATGAGTTTTGAGGGGGTTAGTAGATGGGTATAAGATCAGGATTCACGAGTGGCAGTGATGTGACCATGAGCATTTTGTTTATCGGTTGAAAATTTTAAATTTTAGGCAGCCGGCTGCGGAAAGATAGATAGTTGATTATTTAAAAAGTTTTTTTTTATCGAACGCGTGCCAGCCGAGCAGTAGTGCTATGGGCTGGACTTATCAGTATATTTTTATTGTTTTTAAAATTTAAATAACGCGACCAAATTTCAAAAATAGTAAATAAATGACGCTTTACTCTTCATAAAATCGATAGTTTGATGAGTTAATACTAAAACTGCCAATTAGAATAAAATTTTACGATCATTTACGACGAAAATTATCGCGAAAAAAAACAGGACTGCGCGTCCCCAGAAGCACTGCACTTATGAAGGCATTATTCAATTATTATGACCAATCACCCCATGCACACAAACAACGACACAAAGAGACGAAAATTATTGCGAAAAACATGACTGCGCCTGTTTACCAAGAATTGGATTTTTTTCAAAAAAAAAAAAACTTGCTAAAATAACATGGACAGTAAAAATGCGAATTTAGGGCAAATGATAACATTTGTAAAACATGGCAAAAAAATTTAAAACCCTTTTAAAACTAAGACACCGTTATCAGAACTCACAAATAAACGACTACAAAAAACTCTATTAACGAACAAAAAAATGTAATATTATTACTCAGCCAAATCGATTCCATCCCATCAACTGCCATCAATTTGAAAGCAATAAAAAAACTAAATGACAAAAAGGTTGTGTGACCCGATCTTTCTACTAGTGAACAGAATTAAATAACATCACAGAAAGCAGCAGCAGCAAAAAAAAACTAAATTGTTTCTCAACAGAAAATACAAGCGCCACCCAACCGTTCCATTACAATTTCTTCCTCTCCTTCTCTAATGGGAACTTCATTGGCTCTGAAAATAGTTTTGCTCCGTCTGCTTGCCGGAAAATCAACCCGCTGCTGCTGCTGGCGAGGTGGGGGCCCGTTATTGCAAGGGTTCAACGACGTGGTCCAAGACGACGGTCTGGGGCGAAAATGACAGCGCACGAAATAACTTAAGTTTCCTGGCTTAGCCCAAGTGGAAAAATCGTCGTCGTCTTCGTCCTCGCAGCAAGCAGTTTTCCACGAAAGCTTTTCCCCCCGCAACGCTACAGAGAGAAAACGGGAAAGCAAGAAAGTAGCGGCAGAAATTGGCTGAAATTGCTTTCCAGGAAAGAGCATTTCTGTGTATTTCTGCCTCCATTCCAACCTCGAAAAAGCTCCTGCTCGAGTTTTGTCCTTCGGGCCGTTTCCGTTTCTGTTCTTCTACGGACTGCTGGAGACGGGGTTGGGTGCCTTTCGCTCGACATATAGATGAATGAAAGTGGGAAATGGAAGGGACGCACACCCCCGGACCTTTGCGAAAATGTGGGTTGAAGCTGTGGGAGGTCATGGTTGATGAAGGAAATAGGACAACTCACAGTAGAGGCGACACATGTCGTGGAGCTTGTGATAAGTTACTTTTGTTATCGAGTGTATCTCAAAAATAGAGAACATTTTAAAAAGCAGTTTTTGATTAGAATCCATTTAATCTAATCAGTGCCGCTCGGATTACGCTCAATAAAATATTGATATTGAATGTGCCAATCGCAGTTAAATGAGCATTTTCACCGTATTAATTTCACCACATTGACTAAACAATAATTTGTAAACAATGCAAAATCCAGATAATTAAGCATTAAGCCACAAACATGAGTCGAACAGCGCTGTTGTCCTATCAATCACTAAAACATATTGGAATAAACGCACAAAATCCAATCCTAGCTGGTACACACATTCAGAACTAATCCTGTGCAAATCCTTTCATAATACCAACGTTTACGAGCCCGCAAACAATCATAAGCTGACTGCTCTTCTGGTCCTCCTCCTCCTCCGCAAAGCTGTCAACACTTTTTCCGAACCCCCCTTTAGCGACAGCAACGACAACGCTTTTTCCAAGGCAGAGCAACTTGCACTAATGCCAACAACCAACCATTCTAGTGCTGCTGCCATTAGCAAACCAGCAGCAAATTAATTGCCAATTTATATAATGGGTTTGAATTGCTTCTGATGGGTGTCGGTCGTCGTCCTGAGACAACGACGACGACACACCGGACAGGACAATTAAATTTTACGATCCTTTCACGGAGCTGGCACCGTTTTCACGTGAACGCTCGTACTCCAAACCCATAATCCATCATCGATTCGTTTCAGCAATGACTTGTTGAGCCACACGAACACGACCTAGATAAGTTCGTGCTGGGCATTGTTTGGGTGGGAAAATTCGCCTTCCTGTTTTTCATGAAGACTTGAGCAAGGAAAGCACGTACGTTGTTGTTGAGGATTCGTTGGAACTTTCCTTCTTTCTTTGGGATCGCCGCAGGAGCATGCAACTGAGCTAGTGAATGGATTGGGTGGTGGTTGGAATAATCGATACTATAAACTAGCTAAAACGGAATACTAAGTAGGTGTGAGAGATTGTGTAAGAAGAAACTTTTAAGCATGAAAAAAAAATAGTGGAAAACAGCAATAAAATAAGGCGCCAAAAATTTAAATTCTTAAAACAATGAGTATAACCACATTTATCGGTAATTTTTGAAAATAGTTATTTTTTGTCAAATGTGAGCCAATTGTTTGAGGTTTAAGAGACGTTGAATATTTGAAAGCCTAGCTCAATTGAACTAGCGATAATTCAACATGCTTGCTTGATACAATAAGTAATCCCAAGAGGGTGCTGTGTCCTATATCTCGCTTGGTCCAAACCAAAATCCATGATAGAGCTGTCACACCAAATCTGGCAGACCAAAGTGTAAAAAGGAAACAATCTAGGTTTTTAACGTAGATGCAAACGGATCAGGAAAAGACAATTTTAAACAAAATTTTATTTTTCATTTCTTGAACCAGGTTTTGAGTTGCAAAATAATGAGTAGGCCATATTTGTCTACTCAAATTTTTAATCGCGTAAACGGTGTTCACTTGAATAGTCTTGAAATTGGTTATGTGGATTTGTGATTTGTATCATCATTCCCTTGTTATCGTCCCACGTTATCGTCGGAACGAATCTGGGATTCATATGAAGTTTTATGTTGTAAAGATTTATAAATTTTCTCAACTTTTTAAAATAAATATTTTATTAAATTTTCAAATCTGGTACAACTTTTGAAAAGATTTACAAATAGATATTTTTTTCAATTCATATTTTAAACCAAATTTCGGAAGTTGGGTATAGTTTAATTGAATATATCAGAATATTTCACAATAGTTTGATTTTTTGACACGGAAAATCCACAAATCCACTATTATTTTTAAAGATATGGTCAGTTGAAAGTTACAGGTAAGTCAAATGACACTTCGAAAAACTAATTTTTATTGATTCAATTTTTTTTGTGAGGCTGTATCTTAGAAACTAACTTTCCGATTTGCAAAGTCTCAGAGAGAAAATGAAATAAATTCCTAGCTTTGCAAACATATTTTTTCATTAAAAATGTTTTTTTTTAAACAAAAAATGTTTGAAAAAAAAACAATCAAGGAAATTGTTGTCTTCATATTCAACGATTGAAATGTTTAACTTTTCAGCATCCATTTCAGAGCTGAAATGTTGAACTTTTCTGCATTTGTTTTAAAAAGGGTTACTATTAGATTCTGTGATTTTTGGTACAGAAAAGTAGGCTGTTTTGTCGTTCCATAATGACAGGAAAAGGTAGTAGTTTCAGGACGGAATGGAAAAAAAATCTATTTTTTACAATATATGTTTATTTTTATAATTCAATTAACAAAATTTGCACTATTTCTATAAAACTAAGAAAAGAATAATAAATTTTCATTATTTAAAAAAGGCGTTTTTTGTTACTACATGTGAGAGTACGGTATTTTTTCAAACAAAGTATTTTATACATTAAAATCACATGCAGAGAAAATTTCTTTAAAAACTGTGTAAACTTGGGTATTTTACACTAAACTTTTACTGATATTAACATTGCAAATTAAAAAAAAGTTTTAAAAAAATCAAAAGCAACAATATCCATGTAACATTTCCTTTGTATAATATCAATTTTGTTCATTATGAAAAATAAGTTTAAATAATAAAATTTATTGTGAATAGTTAACTTATTTGAATTCATTCTGTAATTTTACGGAAAATGACAAAATTTCGCGTGATATCCATTTTGAAAAAAATAATGAAATTTTATGCATTTAAGAAGCACGTTTTTTTAAAGTGTTAATTTTTATATAGTGAAAATCTTTGCAAAAAAATGGCCTCGTCTTAAATCAAAACCGAAAATAAAAAAATATTATGAAGTCAAAACCTGAACAAAAAGGTGAAAAGGTATATTTTTTGTGATGAATTTAGGAATTTACAATTAATTAAAATTTAGTGCAAATCAATGCAAAATTTTGCCTCGCTAGAAAACTATTTTCTACGAATTGTGAAAATCTGAGTTTTCAAATATCATCTTTTCTGATTTATTTAAAAAACTTGTACATTTATATTATCAAAAAAATCATTTAAAACTTTCACTGTCGGAAAATATATGTTTGAAAATCATCATTTTAACAAGTAAATTATAAATTAGATATCGTCGGTTACAGTTACAGTTTTACACATTGTTACAGTTTTTACATTGTAAAAAACATACATGATTTTTTAATGGATTATTTTGTAAAAAGCAATCTCTGTATTATTATGACAATATTTTTTAAGCAAAATAAATACACTTTAACCTGCGTTGATTTTAAAAATTGAATCACTTTCCAAAATAGGTGAGCTTAAATTAACTTTATATCAGAACCAGGGATGCCACTTGGTTTTTTAAAATGTCTGTAAATAAGTCTGTGTATGTCTGTGCATTTGTCTGAAATTCAAATATATCAATTCATGGTCATTGAAATCCATCAAATATTGCGTTTTTAAGCATTTGAAGTTTAACGAAATAAGTTTCGACAAAAAAGATTACAAAATATTAATTTAATGAAGTTTTTTAAAAGTCTGTGTACCTCAAAAAATGTCTGACACAAGCTCAAAAGTCTGTGAAACACAGACAAATCTGTGTATCTGGCATCCCTGATCAGAACGTATTTTGGCTAGAAATATAATTTAATAAAGTATTGTTCGTTTGCTTTCAATAATTATAAAAGACAAACAACATATTGAACACCAAGACATTAAATAATAACACCGACCAACAAATCTTCTGCCCAGGCTCAACTCGCATGAGCATGAACTTTGGGTCCCCAAAAACACGAGCATATTTAAACAGGACCGAATTGTTTTTCTCCAAAGTTTGTATGGAAAATCAGTGCTGTTCGCTACTCCCACTTTTTGCATGCAATTTTTGGCTGTATGCAAGAGTGACGAACCGCCATAATTCTCTACACAGTAAAAAAATGTGTAAATTTTCAAGGTGTAATTTTGGAAGGAGGAATATTACTCTTTTATGATGTTATTTTACCTCAATTTAGACTGAAAAAGCGACATTACAACAGAAAAAAGATAAAATTACACATTTTTAGAGGTAAAATTACACATTTATTCTGACTTAAAAGATGTACCCTTTCCCAGAAGTAATATTACCATGATTTTTTTTATCTGTGTATACAAACTTTGGAGAAAGTCATTCGGCCCGGTCTAAATATCTTTCAAAAATTCAAATATCACTTGTTTCATGCTTTCCCTCGAGTTTAGCCTGCGCAATATTTTTTCTTGATTTTTGTTGGTCAGTGTAATCTATAGTTGGGATCAAAGGATGTTGACATATTTGATTTTTTTTCGCAACCCGCCTTTGCACCAAATAGCAATCAAACTAAGCGACGCTCTTGACAACAGCATTCTCCTCAAAAGAAGCAGACATTCATATACTACTAAATGAGCAATTCTCTAAGATTTCGGTCATTCGATTTTTTTTGTATTTTTTAATCTGGCTGAAACTTTTTTGGTGCCTTCGGTATGCCCAAAGGAGCCATTTTGCATTATTAGTTTATCCATATAATTTTCCATACAAATTTGGCAGCTGTCCATACAAAAATGATGTATGAAAATTAAAAAATCTGTATCTTTTAAAGGATTTTTTTTTAAATCAAGACTAACATTTCAAAAAGGCGTAATTTTGGCCCTTTTGAAATGTTAGTCTCGATTTGAAAATTTTAAAAGTATTGTTTTCGGAAAGATCGGAAAATTTCACGAATGTTTCATATTTTAATATTGAAAATCGGACCATTCGTTGCTGGGATATCGACGTTAGAAAATGGTGGGTTGTTTGGGTGAGACTTAGAAAAAAACAATTTTCCTGCTTATTAAACCTTTGCATGGCAATATCTCAGCAACTATAGGTCGTATCAACCAAGTTCAAAAAAGCAAAATATAGAGAATTTTATCAACTTTTCAAAAATATTTTTTCAAAAGTGCGCAAACATGTGCACTAATTTAAAAAAAAAATGGAAACCTGCGACTATTTTTTTTAAATCCTAAATATGGCTATATCCTAAAAACGGTGCACATTATGAAAATTTCACCAAAGTACTTTTTGATTGCCAATTTGATTTTACATCGAAAAATTAAGTTGAAAATTTTTTGCGACCGATATTTCGATTTTTTGAAAAAATAGTGTTGATTCGAAAATTTATAACTCTGTTAAAGATTTTTTGCACAACCTGGAAATTTCTGAAAAGTTGGCATTTTATGTTCCCTAAAACATATTTAAAAAAAAATGGACAAACTTATGATGCAAAATGGCTTCTTTTTGGCATACCGAAGGCACCAAAAAAGTTTCAGCCGGATTAAAAAATACA
The DNA here is from genome assembly GCF_016801865.2 of Culex pipiens pallens. NCBI lineage: Eukaryota > Metazoa > Arthropoda > Insecta > Diptera > Culicidae > Culex > Culex pipiens. Next base: position 253,033 of record NW_026292822.1, read on the forward strand.
AAAATTAAAATTAAAAAAAAAAAGATCGATTTCGTAGAGAAATGCTCAAATACAAAAAAAAATGCTGGGATTTATGTTTGAATCATGGCTACAATATTAAAAAATATTACACTGAAGAAGCACAACTGCCCCTGACCGCATAAATGTCCCATATGCATTTTCATCGAGATCGAGTTTTTGATGCGTTTTGGTTTAAAATCGTGTGCTCTTTCGAAAGAGCCTATAACATCCAGTACTTTGTTCTAGAAATCAGGAGGAAATCCAGTTTTTTTTGCGAAAACTTAACACGTAACCCTATGTATGGGACAAACTTCAAATGCGTTTTTCTCAGCTTGCTGTTTTTGCATATGGGACATTTATGCGAACATGGGCAGACAAGGCCTTTTGAATCGAAATTTGTTTATTTATTTAAAAAAATATTGAAGGACGAATGGTTTTTTATAAAAAAAATGTGAGAAAATTTGTTCAATCCACTTGATTAATACATTGCATGCTTTTTTAAGTTGTACGAAACAGCCTATGAGAGCTTTGGAGCAAAATCCATTTTTTCCATTATTTTTTTTCATAATAAATTCAATTTTTGGGGTCTTTTTAGGTGTCTGTTTTCCCCCTAAGATTGAAAATTTGCACTGACTGTTGCTTTTATTTATAATTGGCCCATTGTACATTTTCAAGAAAATCTGGAATTTTTCAATTAGGTTATATTCAAGTTTGGCAGTTGCTACTGCCAAAAAAACAAGGCAATTTATAGCACGTTAGTGCTTAAAAAATAACGATATTGCTGTTATCCACACAAAGTTAACAAAAGTTTGCAAAAGTAGAGCAGAGAGGCATCGAAATATCAATTTTCTGATTTCTCTATATTTCTTTAAAATTTCTAGAATGTTATAATTTAAAAAAATGTTAAAACCTCTTTTCAACACATTAATACTACTCCATCAGTCTTTCCATCAGACACGAACCCTTTCTCCAAAGTTGACTAACCGTACCCCCAACAATTACTGACAGCCAGTGTTCTTCGGGTACTTTGTGTAAAGACACACCCTTACTCAAACGCACACAAAATATACACACACACACACACACACATCCCAACACTGGTTCATTAATCACGTGTTTTTCACCGTGTCTGTACACGTTCTTGTGTTCATGTAAAGGCAGGCAGGCAGGCCCAGTACTGTTGAATGTGGGCTTTCCCGTTTGCTGGTTCTCTCTCTGGAGAGCTTAGCCGAGACACCCTCCCCGTCCCCTTTGTCTTCCCAACCCGGGCGGTGCACCGGCGCGACACGGCGTCGGTTCTAGTCTGGGTGCAATATGAAGAATTGTGGTACCCCTGGGGACTCGTAGGTTGCAGTTGGACACTGTTGAAATTGTTGGAAAAGTGGTTTTGGTAGGGATTTTGACGATTTTCAGGTTTGATTCAATGAAATTTGAGCACAGAAAATTGCATTCTATTTTAAGAAATTTCCACAATTTTCACAGTGCAGCCTGCAAGTATTGTACTGCGACGATGGCGACAACTACAGTGTAGTCTCTACCTCCACCACCACCACAACATAACTACTGACTGACTATGTAAGGCACTACTACCGGGGTGGGTTAGTACACGTACGTAGTCGTCGTCGTCGTCGTAGGGCATATTCGGAGCAGCCCATTTATATTTCATGTGAGACCACCGACCGAACGGGATCTGGTAGTTCCAAGTTCTGCCACCAGAGGGCCGGGGGGCAGAAGCAGAAAATGGCTTCGTAATAATTTAAGACAGGCAGGGTTTAAGGTTTTGGGGCAAAGGGGTGGGGTGACATTCAGCAAGTCTCGGAGGCTCGAGCAGTTTATGCTGGAGCTGGATTTAAATGACATTTTTCAAACGGAATGCACTACAATGCAGGATATTAAAATTGTGGGACGCGCACGTGTGGGATTCTTATTCATCGTCCCAAGGGGAGGGAGGTTTAGTGCAATACGAGGGTGTAGGAGTTGGGAGGAAGTCGTTTGTTTTGTACGCGAGTTGTGATAAATTTAATGCTGGTGGTTTACGCTCAAACAACTGGAAAGGATTAGCAAACATTTCTCGGGTACAATGTTGATTCAGTGAGACATTGCTGTAATTCCATGTGTCGGAAACAATTGTTGGATGAAGTTTCATTTATGAACTGGTAAATATATGAAATTCAAATTTAAATTTCTTTAAAATATGAGCATTTTCAGAGCCTCTCTCCACCATGCAAAACACTCCAAACTGCTGTAAAAAGAAGCCATCAAAAGTGCTACTGATGTGGGTGTCACCTGTGGCAAATTTTGAAACTCCCCTTTCCACCCCCCTCCACAAACTAAGACGTCAACCTGGCACCGGAAGGAAGCGGCATAAAAGCTTATCAGAATTAAATTGCGTGCAATACTAAAGCTTTATTTTTACGATTATGTCCTAGGGTTGTGCATGACGGCGGTGCGGTGGGTTGACGGTCGTTACCTGCTGCCAGCCTAAATGGTGAATGTGTGACCTTTGTGACTTGTGTGTGAGTGTGCGTGGAACGGGAAGGTTTTACCACCAAATGGTTCAACTCTCAACTAACGGCGATTTATAAATAAGGTGTGAAATGTTGTTTTAAGCTTGGTTAAAAAAATACTTGATGATTACAGAAATATTGTTTTTGTGTTTTATAATTTTGAAGACATTTAACTTTATATGTCGATAATATTTGAAATTACTTGTTTTAGTATCATTCGATTCGTCATAGGGTCCCAGAGGTCTGAATTTGAAATAAAAAGGCTTAGTTAAGTACCGTGAAACGGGATGACTTTGATAAGCTGAAAAAAATTCATGCAAAATGAAAAATACAAATTAAATACAAACGTAATGGTAGAAAATTGGTCAAAGTTCCTCAAAAAGTATTTTCAATCAAATTTGGAAACATTTTGAAAGTTAGCTATCTTTACTGTCAATGCCACTTTGAGCATTTTTATACTAGAAATCAGTTCAAATCATAAAACGGACTGAATCATCGGATTCTTTCGAAAATTTTACACTAAACAAAGTTGAAATTAGATTTTGAGTTACAAGTTTCAATAGTTATTAAAATATAAATCTTCATGATGCCATTTTCAGTTTTTTTGTTTTAGAATATGTTTTGTATTATATCAATTAATTATGCTACAAAAATGGTTTTTGTGTTAACAAAATCTGATATTCTTATATGAAAAAAGCATTTCTTATTAATTTTGATCAAATTAGGATCATTTTATTACTTTACCTGACATTTATATACATGTTATAAAAAGTAATTAAAAGAGCAGCCGTAGCTGACTGGTTACGGTGTTCGCTTTGTAAGCGAATAATCCTGGGTTCGATTCCCATCTGCTCCAAACGAAAAAGTTCAGGAAATATGAATTTTTGAAACACTAAACATGAACAAAAAATCAAAGTCGGGGTTCGATCCCCCGTCCTTTGGATTGGTAGAATTAGGAATACTATTACTACAAACTATATACGTGCTGGGTCTTTGTCAAATTGACAAGGACTCGGAAGTTCTAAATAACGTTTGAATTCGATTGACGCAAACGTTCTTTAGAGCGGGGCTTGTCGATTCAAGCTGAGGTACCTCGCGCACGGCTAGCCTGCGTAGAAATGGGTCACCGAAGCTCGGCAGAGCTAACACTTGCCAAATGCCTATGTGAGTTATTTGCATGTATAGAATGTAAAATCTGAAACACACACACATGTTATAAAAAGTAATTGAACTTTGGTGAACCAACATTTAATTGTGATTTTTTTTTTTCAAATCAAACATTTAAAATATCCTTGAAAATGGATGTATTGAAGTAATGAATTTTTTATGCACAAATAAAGGCTGCAATTTGAAATAAAAAGTGGCTACAAAGTGGCACAGTGGCTTTCAAACTCACCCTGGTTTTTTAAATAACAATTTTCAACGAAACTATTTTTTAAAACACTATTGAAAAATGGACTTAGTATGGCCTATCCCAGTACAGTTCAGACTATTTCTCATGCTCATGCTCATGCTCATGCCTATCCCAGTACAGTTCAGACTCGATTATCCAAAGTTTCGATTATCCGAAAGTTTGTATGGGATTTCGGATAATCGAATCACGAAAAAAAAACAATGTTTTTAATATTTGATTGACTATTAAACAATGAAATGCAATTTTGGGCGCCATCTTGGATTTAAAAATTGTAAACCACTATGCGTAGTTCCGGGGTTACACTTATGCTCGACAGTCAAAAATAAGAATACGAAAACATTTCTTTTCGTGACTCTATTTTCCGAAGTGATTTTTTTCCGAGAACTTCGGATAATCGAGTCTGGACAGTACATGTTTTAAAAATATAAATCTTAAGACAATTCTTACCGATCGAATAATATTTGAAAAATAAATTGAAATCCTGTTAATGTCACCCTGGTTTACGGAGCATCAAAAGTTTGCTTAGAAATCGATTAATGTTTAAGTTTTGAAGATTTTCAAAAAAGGTATTTTTTAAAAAAGAAGACCTTTCGTGTCCTATATATGCAATAGAAATATAAAAAAAATATTTGAATGAAACAGCTTTTTAAAATGCTTTTTACACCTGCCCAATTGTTTTGCAATCAGTAGTTTTCAAAATCCAAATATTAAAAAAGTTTTTCTTTCCCCGAAAAAAAAGAACTTTTTGCGGTGGAATTTCACAAAAATTAAAAATATTTTTGATCGATCCCTAAAATGCTAAATATGATGTCATACGCAAGTAAATGCATTTCAAATTATTTTCAGTTGGTCAAACTATTTCTATTACCCACTTCGATTTGCATGAAACTTTATCCTAAGGGGTAACTTTTGTCCCTGATCACGAATCCGAGGTCCGTTTTTTGATATCTCGTGACGGAGGGGCGGTACGACCCCTTCCATTTTTGAACATGCGAAAAAGAGGTGTTTTTCAATAATTTGCAGCCAGAAACGGTGATGAGATAGAAATTTGGTGTCAAAGGGACTTTTGTAAAATTACACGTCCGATTTTATGGCGTACTCAGAATTACGAAAAAAAACGTTTTTTTCATCGAAAAAATAACTCAAAAAGTTTTAAAAACTCTTCCATTTTCCATTACTCGACTGTAATTTTTTTTGGAACTTGTCATTTAAAGGGAAATTTAATGTACATTTCGAGTCTATATTGCCCCGAAGGGTCATTTTATCATTTAGAACAAAAAAAATCATTTTAAAATTTCGTGTTTTTTCTAACTTTGCAGGGTTATATTTAAGAGTGTCAAAATGTTCCACAAAGTTGTAGCGCAGACAAACACAAAAATTTTGATATATAAACATCAGGAATTTGGAATAAACACGAAACTCTAAAATGAAAATTTTTGTTCTAAATGAAGAAATTACCCTTCCGTAGATTCAAAAAGAATATTAAATTTCCCATAAAATGACATATTCAAAAAAAATTTACAATCGAGTATTGGAAAATGGAAGAGTTTTAAAAACTTTTTAGTAATTTTTTGGATGAAAAATACGTTTTTTTCGTAATTCTGAGAACGCCATCAAATCGGGCGTCTAATTTTACATAAAGTCCCTTTGACACCAAATTTCTATCTCATCACCGTTTCAGGCTGCAAATTATTGAAAAACACCTCTTTTTCACATGTTCAAAAATGGAAGGAGTCGTACCACCCCTCCGTCACGAGATATAAAAAAGCGGACCTCAGATTCATGATCAGGGACAAAAATTATCCCTTAGGGCAAAGTTTCACGCAAATCGAAGAGGGTTTGGGGCAACTTTTCCCGATTTCGTGTGAGTTGGTAGAGAATTACCCCAATGATGATGTCACACACATAATTTCCAACTTGTCTCCATTTCAGAATGAAATGATTGAAATTCTGTCTTTGTCGAATGCAAAAAAAAAATATTGTGGTCATACCGCTTCTCCGTTATGAGATATCGAGAAATTTACCTCAAATTTATGATCAAGAACCAACATTACTTTCTAGGAAAAAGTTTCACGTAAATTGAAGAGGGGACGGGGCAACTTTTTCCGATTTCGTGTGAGTTGGCAGAGAATGACCCCTGACAGTTAGAAAAGTAGTCATTCAGCTGCGTGTAAAAGGCCTGGGTGCAAAATAATTATTGCATTATTTTATGCAATTTTATGTGATTTTACACCCTGAAATCGGTGACCGAAATCTCAAGCTCATATATGCGTATATCCATACAGCTTTTCATCGGTCTGATGGCCGAGCCGATTTGGTCAACGCAGTGATAAGATATCGTGGCACCTGTTTTTTTGAATCTATAGTTTTAGAGTTGTAATTTTGGCCAGTTGAAAATGTTTACCAATTAAATGTAATGCAGATATAGTTTTCCATGAAATATGTTTTTTTTTTACACTTGAAAGTCTTACTGATTCGACTCGAATATAGGTGAATGATTACTGCACCTCGAACACTCCAGGGTTAACTGCCACAAAACTACGTTTACCAAACCGGCTCAAATCGCTAGCATGTTTGAAGCCTTCACGTGCCTATCTTGCTCGTTCTCTCTATCTGTTATCCTGCAGTCCTGTCAGAACCGTGTGCCAACCACGCAAACGAACCAATGCGAAATCTCACTCACTCACGACTCATGACACACACCTTACCTATAGCTAGAGATAGAAGCTCCTCCTCGCACTCACTAATGATGCTCGCACATTTTCCGAGTCCCCGAGCCCATCTCACACACAGCCATATTCCACGGGCGGCTTTTCACGACAATGGTGTCTCTTACGAGCCATAAACTTCCCATCTGGATGTAGTGGAAGGGATTTTTCCCATTTTCCGAGCGACCGACCCGAAAGCGAATTTTCATGTGTCAAGTCGGGGTAGGAAGAAGAAGAAGACCGAGAAAATTGGCTGCCATCACATCCGATGTGCTGCCTGGTACTGCCGGATGGTGGGAAAAAAAGGATCTCAATTTCAGGCCCAGGCCCACGGAATGACTTGACACGTGGGTTTTTATGCCCAGGCGGGTGCGTGGGTGAATTGCGAACGGAAATTTGGCGATAAGTTTTGATGTTTAGGTCTCGCTGGGCCCGAGCGAACCCGGACTCTCGTTAATTTGCCGACTTTAAGGGCGCAACTTTGCTGGGCCAAAGGCAATCGTGCGATTGTTTCCCTGGGAAAGTTGAAAAACAGTTGGGAATATGTGATCAGTTTTATATTTTATTGGTATATTTGGGAAAGGTTTCAATTGCATTCCATATTTAGTATTTTTTGCTTATTTGTAATAAGTTATTTTTTATAATTCATTTGAGTTGAGTTGAGTTGAGTTGAGTTGAGTTGAGTTGAGTTGAGTTGAGTTGAGTTGAGTTGAGTTGAGTTGAGTTGAGTTGAGTTGAGTTGAGTTGAGTTGAGTTGAGTTGAGTTGAGTTGAGTTGAGTTGAGTTGAGTTGAGTTGAGTTGAGTAGTTGAGTTGAGTTGAGTTGAGTTGAGTTGAGTTGAGTTGAGTTGAGTTGAGTTGAGTTGAGTTGAGTTGAGTTGAGTTGAGTTGAGTTGAGTTGAGTTGAGTTGAGTTGAGTTGAGTTGAGTTGAGTTGAGTTGAGTTGAGTTGAGTTGAGTTGAGTTGAGTTGAGTTGAGTTGAGTTGAGTTGAGTTGAGTTGAGTTGAGTTGAGTTGAGTTGAGTTGAGTTGAGTTGAGTTGAGTTGAGTTGAGTTGAGTTGAGTTGAGTTGAGTTGAGTTGAGTTGAGTTGAGTTGAGTTGAGTTGAGTTGAGTTGAGTTGAGTTGAGTTGAGTTGAGTTGAGTTGAGTTGAGTTGAGTTGAGTTGAGTTGAGTTGAGTTGAGTTGAGTTGAGTTGAGTTGAGTTGAGTTGAGTTGAGTTGAGTTGAGTTGAGTTGAGTTGAGTTGAGTTGAGTTGAGTTGAGTTGAGTTGAGTTGAGTTGAGTTGAGTTGAGTTGAGTTGAGTTGAGTTGAGTTGAGTTGAGTTGAGTTGAGTTGAGTTGAGTTGAGTTGAGTTGAGTTGAGTTGAGTTGAGTTGAGTTGAGTTGAGTTGAGTTGAGTTGAGTTGAGTTGAGTTGAGTTGAGTTGAGTTGAGTTGAGTTGAGTTGAGTTGAGTTGAGTTGAGTTGAGTTGAGTTGAGTTGAGTTGAGTTGAGTTGAGTTGAGTTGAGTTGAGTTGAGTTGAGTTGAGTTGAGTTGAGTTGAGTTGAGTTGAGTTGAGTTGAGTTGAGTTGAGTTGAGTTGAGTTGAGTTGAGTTGAGTTAAGTTGAGTTGAGTAATAAGAATTTCAACCAACAGCTCAACCCCTGAACTGCAACAAGTAATTGGATTGCTTTACTACGGTCGTAAAATTTTGATTCACCACCCTGGTGCAAAAAACAGCACTTCATTCGCAGCATGGCTAAGTAACAGCAGAACAACTGAACTATGAACTTCTGACGTGATGTGTCTGTGCGGGGGCAGCAACTCTGCAAAATTTACGCCGCTGATGCCACCCAAAAGGGCAAATTGCCGCGGGAAAACGCGTTGCTAAACCAATTTCCCGCACCTCCGGCCAAGTGGAAAATTTTGGCGAAATTAGTCTGGCATGGGATTTGTTTGATTTCGCCTTCGCTTGTGGGTTCTAAGGGCGTATCCAATGTGGAACGAATTTGCAGGAAAATCTGCGTTAAATTTGGAAGATGAAAAAGAAGGTTTCAAACAAAGAGAGAGATTTCGAAATTCAACTTCAAAGCCGCCATAAAACCGAAATGGCTAGGATTGGCTGTTTTTTTATGAGAGATTAACCCTCGTGTACCAATCCAGTATGTCGGGGTTATGTTGAACGGACCATTTGGTTTTGAGTAGCGGCGGTGGGCGGCATCATGAAACGCACCACCAGCAGGGGAAAATGCTCACCGTGGCGAAGAAAATATGGGTTACGGTTATGGCGGTTTGGCTCGCGAATCATGTTCGCGTTGGCGGCGGGAAAAGCTGGTAGGAATGTTCCCTCGGGTTGCGCTCCTTTCATCGCGATTAATGTGGTGACCCATTTTCCGTGCCCGGGTCCGAGCGAGATTAAACCCCTCGCATCTACGCCGGGGACAAAAGTTTCATATCACATTTTATGATGATAGGAAACAAAAGGGGAACTCGTAAAAAAAATTCTCTGGATTCAGCGGAAAAAAATCGGGAGGGCAACAATGACGAAAAGAGCAATAAATATGGACGAACAACGGACGGATCGGGGTCAGTTTTGTGACTGGAGCAAAAACGAATGTCCACTTTTATTCTAACTGGTGTAGCATGACAGAAACTGGTTGACAGTGGAGGATGATAAATAGGACGCGATAGTGAGCTGAACAACTTTTTGGACATTTAGATTGCCTTTCACTGAATCTCGAACATGTTATTCAAATAACCCTAGAATGACAGAAAACAATTCTATGGGAAAATCCCGAATTTTAGAAACTATTCGAATATCAACAAATAATTTCCGGTTTGTACACCTATCAAGGCAAGTCTGACTAATAGGATATCCAAAAATCTAGAAGCCAAATAATATTACAATTACAATTACAAAAAAAATGTCAAGAATCAGCAACTTTGCAAACTTGTGCTTTTTTATTTTTTGCATATATTTTGAAAACATTGTCGATTACCAGAGAGATGGGTTATTGCATGAGCATGAGCATGAGCATGAGCATGGTTGACTGCCAAAGCTGCTACTCCGTTATTGACAGATCAGCTGAAGTTAAACAATGAATCAAAAATGATCAGTGGGAGCCAACCATCCGTTCACTGTTTAACCCCTGAAGACCTCGACTTTATTAGTCAATACCGGCGCCCTCCCAAGAAGCCTGCAGTTCAACAAAAGGGAGGAATGTTAGTCCGATAGTTGAAGTTGCAGACTCATCAAGCACATAGTTTTTCGTTATATACTTGTTGATACCGCTTGAGACCGTTGAATCCACAGCATCTCCTTCAAGCATCACGTGATTAATTTTTTTTTTGGGTTAGTGGGATAAGGTATTGGCTTTTCGATGCCTCCCGAGCTACGACGCTATGGGGAGGACTTTCATAACAGACCCGTCGGCGAGCCTTCCGAGCAACGATGCTATGGGAAGGTCTTTCTGGTTAACACACAAAATCACTCACACACAGTTATTTTGCTCCACTATTAACTCAACGAGCCAATTGTCAGTGCGTCTTTCGTTCATTATATAGAATTGGCTTTTTCACCGCAAAAAAAATTAAACCTTATTCGAAAAATTTAAACACAATCCACCCGACGCCGTGCTTTCCGATCAACGATGATATAGGAAGGGCTTTGAAAATCACAAAAGAAATCACTTTTCACTCCACATATTTTTTACGACCACGCGCTCCTTTTGCCAATTATGCACTGATGACGCTACATTTTCAGAGGGTAATCTTCTCCTCGCAGCACACAATACACGATAAAAATGCGAAATAAAAGGCACATAAAAAAAACACTTTTCACTCCGAATATTTTTTACGACCACGCGCTCCCTTTGCCAATTATCGATTACCAGAGAGATGGGTTATTCTCCATAAACTTACGCAAAATCGGAATAAGGTGCCACGAACCAACTTCGATTTGCCTACAACTTTGCCTCAAAAGGTTTTATTCCGTGATCACAAATCCCAGCTCCATTTTTCAATATCTCGTGACGGAGGGGCGATTTTTGTAACCTGTAATGGGAATGGTTTGGAAATTTGGTATCAAAGGGACTTTAACGTAAAATTGTACACCCAATTTGATGGCGTACTCAGAATTCAAAAAATATTAGTTCTATGTTATTAACAATATTCAAAAGAAAAATTGCTCTTGTCACAACTATCATGTTGTTATACATTTAAAACAATATTATCAAGCAAAACAATGTAAATGGGCCAATATGGATTAGTAAACAAGCAGGCTGTCCTGCTCATGTCAAATGCAAACTTTTACTGACATGAGCAGGTCAGCCTGCTTGTTTACAAATTCACATTGGTTCATTTACATTGTTTTGCTTGATTATCTTCTTTGAATAAAAAATGAACGATTTAACCAAATGCAAATCATCAAAAAATCATGTTTCAATTTTTCAATTTTTTAAGTGTCACCTAAAATGTAATTTGTTCTCATGATAATAAGAAAAATTTTAATAATTTAATTTTACGTTACACTGAAAACTAATTAAAATTCTAATTAATTTATTTAAAAAAATAAGGGAGAAATAAAAAAATGCTGATTTCAGACATTTTCAAAGATAAATTTTCCTTCAATAGATAAATTGTTCATGTGGTCTCAAAGGCCAGTCACTGAACAATTTTCAGAGCCGTCGCGGGCCGGAGGTTGGGCACGCCAGATTAAGAACATCTTTTTTATTTAATTTCATGTTTTTTTTATTTTCGAAGTCATTTGTTAGACTGCAATCATGTTCTACAAAGTAGTAGAACAATTACAAAACAAATTATGTATAAACATTAGGGAATCATTTGTAATCATCGCAAGTTATCGCGATTTTACGGAAAAAAAGTTTTGAAAAAGTAATCAAGTTACAAAAATCGGGGAAATGGCTGTGTGAGTCTCAATCTTCTGACAATTTTGGCAGCCCATATAAAAATTTTATTCATATATTCAAAACGTTGCTTAATCCACCTTTCGGTGGGTGGTGCCTTCCTTACATTCATAAAGTTACACAACAGAGCCTCAAAAAATAGTATAAATAAGACTTACTTTTATCAAAATATCTTAGATCCGGCCTAAAAAAGCAGGGCTGCGGAGTCGGGTCATATTTCAAACGACTCCGACTCCGACTCCGACTCCGGCTTTCTCAGACTAGCCGACTCCGACTCCGACTCCGGCTCCGGCTTTCAACAAATGGTTGGCTCCGACTCCGACTCCGACTCCGGCCTACCAACTCTAGTCGACTCCGACTCCAGCTTTCAACAAATGGTTGGCTTCGACTCCGACTCCACATATTTTTAAATATTTCAAAAGTTTGTTAACTATTTTAGTTAATTATTTTTAAAACATTGATAAATAAGATTATTTGAATACTCTCTAAGCGTCATGTTTTTCTCAAGAAAAATAAGTTCGAATCACAAAACGAAAAAAAAGTTTCTAGGTTACAAGCTTTCTACGTTATGGAAACAGAAATCGAAAAATATCTTCAGTTTTAGAGGCATTTTGAGAAGAACAGTTTTGTAAATAAATTTGGAATTATTTGCTTAACCTCAAATATGCTAATAATGTGTTCAAAGCTAATAACTTTAAATATTAAATTATTATTTTTGAATGAATAATTAAAAGAAACCTGGCCTTAATGATCTATTGAACAATAAAATTCAATTTGCTCTTTTTCAGGCTGACATTTATAAGAAGATCAGTGACAGGCACCTTGTTTTTAAATGACAATTTTAAACGAAACATTTTTTTAACGTAGACATCACGCCATGGCGGAAGGAGATTATTATTGCAAATCAATGTATCTGAACAATTTCTTCGTGGAAAGGACGCTTAAGAGGTCCTTTTCAAATATCTGTGACATAGAAAATATTTTACCCTGGAAATTTTTAATTTATTTTAATTTTAAAAATTAATATACATTAAAAAGGAGGCGCACGATACTTCGTGAATCTTCACCTAAAACGAAGCTTTATGAATGATCTTGCGCCTCCATCAAAATATATGAAAAAAAATAAAATATAATAAATACAAATATCCACAAGTAAAATATTTTCTAGGTCACAAGTATTTCATTTTTTTAAGGTACATTGATTTGCAATGATAATCACCTTCCGTCATATTGGCGTGGGACATACAGTATGAGAAAATTCTTACGGGTTGATAATATTTTGATTTCGTTTTTTTAATAATATTTGAAAAATAATTTAAAATCCTACATTTTCTTCAATAATTTTTTTATGAGTAAATTTTTGTACTGAAGTCTTGATATTTGTTCAACGATAATTTGCAACGATATCAAAATAGTTTACCTAAAATCAACATCAACATCAACATTCAATGATTATTTCAAAATTAGTTGCAACTTCTTTTGATATTTTTTGTTAGTTTCAATTATTTTAAATGCAACACTTTGATTTTCTTGTACTCAGTTATAAACAAAATGCGCATGTTGAGTTCCAAGTAAGAGATTGTTATTATCGTTGATTATTTGTTACAAAAGTTAAACTGTCAGTGACTCTTTTTCGATTTCCAAAAACAGTAATTATTATTTGTAATCTTTCCTAAAAATGATTCAACTTAAAACCTCCAAGACATTCGCTATCGGGGTAAAAGATGACTGTGTGTGTTCTTTTTTCAGAAAGAACTGGATGAAATTTTGTCAAATTTGAATTGGAAGGGCACATAAATAAAGGCAAAAGGAAGCAGTCAAGAATCAATTAGATATGTCTGACTACACAACCAATATTTTTTATATATTTTTTTAATTATGATACTACATATTTGGGTAAGAGGTTATCATTTAGTGATTATAGTGAAATAACACAATTAGAGCTTTCCAATAACAATAAAAAGCTTCAAAAACATAATGGCATCTGATAAATCTCTTTAAAAAAATTAAAAAATGGCGACGCGTTGCATGCAACGAAAAAAATAATTAAAAACATAAGAAGTTTTGTAAATTAAGCTGTTCTATAGGAAATACTGAGCAATAAAAAAACATATTTTTTGTTAAATTTAAGATAACTCCGGCTCCGACTCCGACTCCGGGTTATCAGAAATCTTCGGCTCCGACTCCAACTCTGACTCCAGCTCTTAAAATTTAACTGACTCCGGCTCCGACTCCGACTCCAGCTGTTCGAGTTTTGACGACTCCGACTCCGACTCCGACTCCAGGTCCCCAAAAAGACCCGACTCCACCGACTCCGGCTCCGACTCCGGCTCCGACTCCGGCTCCGACTCCGACTCCGACTCCACAGCCCTGTAAAAAAGTGTATAAATAACACTTAAGTGCTTATAACTTTTGATAGGGTTGTGATTGTGATTACCTATACAAAGTGGTGGATCCGGACAACGTTTTCATCAAAATATTTGAGATCCGGCCTCCAAAAAGTGCATAAATAACACTTAAGTGCTCATAAATTTTGATAGGATTGTCAAATCTTCAACGTTTTGGGCTCGTTGGAAAGGTCTTTTAAATACCTTTTAAAATACGTATAGCATGACGGGTTTTTTTTTCACAAAAACCACCCTTTTTACAATCTTCCGGACTTTATTCGAAATCGTTTTTTTAGCATAACTTTTGAAGTACTTTACTAAACTTCATAATATTAACTAGGGTCTTGTGGGACCCCAAGACGGATCGAATGCGACCTAAACGGTGTAAATCGGTTCAGCCAATCCGGAGATAAACGTGCATATTTTTCGGTGCGCGGACTCACATCCAGACACACGCACAGACATTTGTACAGAATGTGATTCTGAGTCGATAGGTATACGTGAAGGTGGGTCTACGAGGTCTAATGAAGAAGTTCATTTTTAGAGTGAAGTTATTTAACAACGTGGGTTTTATAGAAAACCTGGATGTATGGGTATCAAAAGATCGGAAATTTTATGCCCTTTCCGATGCCACATAGGTTGACTTGTGAATCGTGGACCGGTTCGGATGCCAGCGGATTTTCCGACGACGTATTTCCGGGTTGGTACATAATTCCAACGAAAAATCTATTCTATCGATACAAAGACCCCCAAAACGGTGTTATTCCTACTCCAAAATGTTTATTTAGCAATTCTATGGTAATATATTGACATTTAGTTAAATTGAAAGTTTGCAAAATTAAGTTTAGAAAAGTTTTATATAGAATTTTCAGAGTTATATAAACTTTTATACTAAGTAGTTAGTTATCTTTATATTTAATCCAAACTATTTTTTAATCAGTCAAGGAAGCCTATTTGGAGTTGGGAGACTGGATTTATGGTGATTTGTCAACAAATAACTTTATATATGTTAATTTTTCGAAAGGTGTACAAACTTTTTTTGCACCTTTTTTATTTTTGTAATAGTATTTGTTATATAACTTTTTATAGAAATCATCTTTTCATGAGCTTTTTGTAGCAAAATGTTCGGCATGCGTTTGTGAACAAAACGTAGTACAGGTTTCTGTCTTTAAACTTTAAATTGTTACATGTTTCATCACAAAATGTGCATAGTGCCCAAGGGGTGTAAATACTTTTTTTACATACTGTAGGTGTAAAATGCATTTTTAAACACTTTGTTCATTCAAATGTTGAAACCATGGCTCGTAAATTCAATGTTTAAACGTTTTTTTTTTTGCCCCCTCTCGATTTTGGTCAGAGTTGAGGGACATAAACTTCAAAAAATATTTGCAACGGCCTTATGATCATTTGGAAAAAAAAGTTTTCAAATTAAATTTCCAGTTTCCAGTCAAATAAAAAAAACGAGGGAAAAACCTATTCAGCAGCTACTATCAAACCTAAAGTCAAGATATAACATTTTTCGTGAGTTAGGATATTAATGACAAGCTCAGGGAACTCAAAACAGATGTTCTAATTAAATATGACCAAACAAATTACTTAGGTGAGACATTTGATACCTTTTGAGATTTTAGCTAATAAAATTGCTATAAAAACTTGAAAATGAGATAAAATCAATTTTCACCAATAGAAGATTTTCAAAAACAGTTTCCCTGACTCGGGACATCCCTTCCTACAAACTCCAGAGTAAATTAGGGCGGTTCATTCAAGTTTTAGGAAAATAACCTTTAGAGATGCTGTGGACTCGTTGATACTTAATATCAATAGGCAAAATACTTTAAATAAAAAAAATGACAAGACAAGAAATTTGAAATTTTTCTTAAACGTTTTTTGACGCAAACTTGACAAAGTTGTGAGTTGTGACAATGTTTTTTGCCAGAAAGCGAAAACGATCAGAACTCGTATGGCTAACATACTTTCAAATTATTGTTGATACTGAATACTTGAGAATTTTCTTTCATTTCTCAAAATATTCCAAATATTTTGCCCTGACCTACAGCGAACACTTGTCCGATAAATTACCACCCACCCACGGCTTACCCATATTTTCCCGTTCAATTACATTTATTGCGCCCACATACAATAAATGTTACGCTGGTCCCGAGCAACAAAACACCAAACAAACAGACCAATTTCGTTTCTTTTTTGTGAACCCCTCTTACCCACGACTCTTTTTCCGAAGAGCTCATTAATAAACTCACACATTTTATTATGTTCCAAAAATAAGTCTAAACAAACAAAGATTTCGGTTTCACCAAACTCCCCCTACCAAATCTGACTAATGTTGCCTTTACTCGCTGCAGCTGCTGGATAAACAAAACTCTTTTCGCGCTTCCCTTGACTTTTAAAATTTTGACTTATTACCTACTGGTTAGTCTGTGAGTGACGTCACCGGTGAAGCACACGCACTCACACACGTGTTGATCTTCTTCCTCTCGTGGCAACTGTAACTCATCACCGCCAGAAATCAACACTTCATCACTTCCAGAGTCATTTTCGAGTGTGTACGTGGAAAAACTCCGGAAAATCACTCTCGCACACACAACCACCCCAAGTAACGTTCCGCGAGATTCCGAAAAACCGCGGCGATGATGAACATCGGTGACGTGGTTGGCATCATCATTGCCAGCCACAAATCACTGACGCCCTTTCTTCCACACCCACAAATTTCTCATCTCCCGAAGGTATAATCTGGCGCAACCTCCCCTCCCACCATCATCCACCACCCAGTGGGGTCGTTTTTCCGCCCAATTCACCGCCACACGACGCTGCTGCTGTTTATTTATTCATCTTTCCGAATCTGCTGGCTGCTACAAGTACAAGTTTTGGCTTAGTTGCGGTCGCCGTCATTGGCCGTGGCAAGTTGTTGTTGTTGTTGGTGTGGCCGTGGCCATCACCGTCAGAGGCCGTTAGTTGCAACTTACCGTATGCCGGGAACGAGACCACACCAATCACAAGGGCCGACTTGGGAGGACGATTAAGATGCTGTCGTTTTTGCGCTGGAGAGGGAAGGAGAAATTTTGAAAACTTTGTTGGATCGATTTTTTTCTGTGTATTTCTAATTTTGCAAAAAAAGATTGATCTTTTCTTTGAGATTAACATATTTTTTTTTTATTTTGCTGAGCCTTTTCATATTTTTGTACAGAAATTTCTCAAAATTAAATAATTTAATATTATGTTTTTGCATTCGAAGGTACTTGAAATAATTTGAAAAAAAAAATATTTAGGTTGCATATTTTTAATAATTTTATGATAAAAAAATCAAATAGAATAACTTTATCAATGACTTTATTTTTCAAATTGAAATTGGTAATCTTTTGTCAAGTAACCCAACAAAATGATTGTCTGGTAACGGATTAATCCTCTATCTTATGTCAATTTACTTGAATTCGGAAAAATTCTTCTCAAAGAAGGGCTATTCTAACTAATTAAATTCTTGGATTTTGACTTTCGGTCCTGGTTACTAGAATCATGGTACATGAATTATAAATGGCCCCTAGAGAGTCATGGACAAAAGGAGATATAATTTTTGACAGCAAAATTATGAATGATAAAAATGTACTTGAAAATATTCTAAATTCGTTTTATTTGTAAAAAAAAATGCAATAAAAACTATAATTTATGCAACAAATTGCAAAAAGAAGATTTTTTAGCTAGAGCCGTACATTTATAAAACGAGGCAAATAGTGGAAATTCTCGTATGTTTGGCAGGTTAAGAACTCACTCCTAACTCCATCCAATTTGCTGATTTTTACTTTTAAAACAACTAATTTTGCAAAAAAAAATGATAGAAACTTGCTTGCTCACTTCTCATTAATCTATTTATAACTCGATTTCAGTTGAAACCGCTTTTAATTAGATTTAATTGAATGTCAAAGTTCTGACCTGCCAACATTAGAGGCACGCTGGAATTAGATGCTGTTCCCTTACGACGAGTTTTGAAAAAAAAAGTTTTCAGCGAGTTTTTGTTTTGCAATTCCGCCACAAACTCTATTTTTTTCAATTTCGTTGTGAAATTAATTACTTTTCCTGTCATTTTTGTTTCATGAAAAGGCGAACTTTTCTCTACTAAAAATAAAAGCTTCGAAAAGTGATATTTTTCGATACAAGTGCTGAAATGTTCTACTTTCCAGCAATGAAATGGGTGCTGAAAAGTTGAATTTTTAGCACTTGTGTTGAACTTTTCAATATTGTTTTGATTTTATTAGTTAATTGACTAACCAAACAGACAAGTGACTTAAAATTACATTCAAAGGGTGTTTTTCGGAATTGCATAAAATGTTGAATGGAACTTAAGACTTGATTGTTTCAGCACTCATCATATTTATCCAACTCGACTTGTACTGGAAAAGTCTTCTTTTTGCAACTTGTTGCATAATAGTAGTTTATGCAACAAGTTGCAAAAAGTGGATTTTTTCAGCACGTGTCGTACATTTATCCAACGAAGTTCACCGAGTTGGATAAATACGAAGAGTGCTGAAAAAATCAAGTTTTTCAACGAGTTCCATACAACATCTTTTGCAATTCCAAAAAAACACACACTGAGTGAAATTTTATGTCAAATTTTCATGTATTTTGTCAATAAATCGGTTAAATCAATTTTTTTTTGAAAAGTGTTACTTTTCGAAACAAGTGCTGAAAAGTTCAACTTTTCAGCACCCATTTAAGTGCTGAAAAGTAGAACTTTTCAGCATTTATTTTAAAAAAGTGTTGCTATTCGATTCTGTTATTTTTGGTATAGAAAAGTAGGCTATTTCGTCGTTCAAGAATGACAGAAAAGTAAGTAGTTTCACGACGGAATTGCAAAAACTATTATTTTGCAATTCTGTAGCGAAACTACAAAATTTTTATGTCAGTATCGAACAACGAAACAGCCTACTTTTCTCTATCAAAAATAACAGAATCGAACAGAAAGACATTTCAAAACAAATGCGGAAAAGCTCAACTTTTCAGCACTGAAATAGATGCTGAAAAGAGAACTATTCAGCATTACTTTTCAACATTGTTTCATAATTTATAAACTCATTTTAAAACTTGTTTTTTTTTTTTGCAGCACTCGTCAACCGACGATAGTTTGGCAGCAATCGGTCCGATTTGCAATGTTAAAAAAACTATTTTTTTTGAAACAAAATCGAATCAAATAAAAATATAACCATATTTTTTCGCTAAAAAAACTTGTTCAAGCCAAAGTTTTCTCTTTCCAAAGTTACTTATTAATCGTCGGAAAAAGTTTACGAGCACGCAGTTTTTGCTTCATCTCACGCATTTTTCTTCGGCTTACCTTGTAAGTCCCTTCGGTACTGTCATATTTATGAACGAATCTGCTGGTACTGGGTTTATGAGTCTTTTGGGGGTACAAATAACCTTGGTTAGCATTGTGAGAAGCTAAACATTAGATATTGACGTTATTAATGTAAGCAAATGTACAAAATTAAATTGTTTGCCTTTTAATGGTGTTTTTTTTGTGTGTATTAAAAAAATCGTACATATTTCTTCTGTTTGAACATTTCACAAAAGTATTTGTTAGCAACTAGTCAAATGGCTTTACTAAAAATAAAGCAAAAACTTTTAATATAAAAAAAAAGATAGGAAAAGGAAACTCCCGTATCATCATATTAATAATACCTTCGAACGGTACAATATCAATATCTATGATACTTGTCCCTAATGAAAACCCGCGGCCTGTTGATATTTTCAATTTTCTTTCACCCACCACTTCCACGCCAGACACCTTCCCGCTGGAGGAGGGGCGCTAAAATTTGCTCGTTTTCCTCGTTGTACACTTTCACGGGGAAATTAGTTTATGACGCTGCGCCGAGCTGCTTGCCTTTGCTGGGCCACTGATGGCCAAGTCTTGTTTGTTCGGATTCGGTCCTACTGCAGCCAGTGGCCATCGAGACGGTGAAACCTTCTACGTGGAATAAAACCCGGTGGCAGTGGAAGAGCTCGAAGCCGATCTTTTTAATTTGGCATCATTCTCGCCTTAGATTCCAACTTAAGAAACTTCTCTTTTTGATAAATTCATCTGAAATTATTGATATTGGGACCTATATGGAGTTAAAACAAATATTCAGTTCAAGCTTCAATTTTAGAACACGCATAAACTTTTAAAATAATTGAAAGATGAAACACTAATAGACATTAAGTCAGGCGTTAATTAAAATATCGATTGAACCTTGAGCACAATCGACACGGTTGAAGGCCTTCTTGAGTTGAGAAAAGGCATATTTATGATCCATCAGCAAGGCTTTGAGAAATTTGTCGCAAACTGCAGTAAAATTCAAAACAAAGTGGTGATAAAGCAGAGATTCATGACGAAGGAAAGCAGGCAAATGCGTCGTAAATCAAAGAATGGGGGATGCTTTTGTTATGGAAAGTAACAAATCTTGACTGAGACAGTATTGAATGTATATTCATTCAAAACAGCGATAATAAAAAACATTCTTTTCAATTATTCCTCTGATTCTCCGCCAACTCTCACGAAATCGGAAAAAAATACTCCAACCCCTCTTCGAATTGCGTAAAACTTTGTCCTTTAATGGTATTTTTGACCCTGATCAAGAATACGAGCTCCATTTTTTTGATATCTCGTGACGGAGGGGCGATACGACCCCTTCCACTTTTGAACATTCGAAAAAAGATGTATTTTTCAATAATTTGCTACCTGAAATGGTGATGATATGGAAATTTGTGTGAAATTGGACGAACAATTTGATGGCGTACTTAGAATTTCGAAAAAAAAATGTATTTTTTATCGAAAAAAAATACAAAAATAGTTTCAAAATTTCCGACGTTTTCCGTAACTCCTCTGTATATTTTTTTGGAACCTATCATTCTATGGAAAATTTAATGTAATTTTCGAATCTGAAATAATCCAGAAGGGTATTTTTTTCATTTGAGGCAAAAAAAAAGAATCATTTTAAAATTTCGCGTTATTTGTTATGTACTTTTCAGCACTGTTATTTTTACTGATGAAAAGTAGGCCATTCGTCGCTATAGAATATCAAAACATGTTAGTATTTTAAAAAACGGAATTGCAAATGGAAAAATGAGCGCTCTTTACAGTAAATATCAACTGATTGTTCGAGGAAATAATGAACACTTTCGGATAGAGGGTGACGAGCGGGAATTCCCGGGAAATCGACCATTTTTGGACCTCTCGATTCCCGGGAAATTCGGTCGAGACTCCCGGGAAATTTTAAACATATAAACATCGAAGCAAAATTATATAAACTAATCAGAAAAACATTTGAAAAATTCAAAAAAATTTTAATGTTGGATGTTCAATGTTTGATGTTCAATTTCGAATAAACCAATGCTTCTCTAATCTTCTTATTCAGAAAGTGTAAATTTTAACTTGTTAAAAATTCCAATAACTATTATTGAGAGAAGCCAAAAAAAATGTGGAGCCCAAAATTTACCTTAAAATATTTTGTAAATATTTTAAACTACAATTTCGAGTCTTAAAATGCTCACGAAACGATTTTTTATTTGCAGATTCAGAAAAAAAATCAAAAGGTTTTATAAAATTCCTCAAAATAATGACGCTACATAAATTAACGTTTTATAGAATTAGTATGAATTAGTGTGAATTCATTGGAAACAAACAAATTTATTACTTTTCATTTTGAATTTTTGGCACTATTGGCATAGTCAAAAAAACTCCCGGGTCCCGGGAATTCCCGGGAAATGTCCAAACTCTACTCTCGATTCCCGGGAAATTGAAAATCTCGAGAATCGTCACCCTCTACTTTCGAACAATATATTGGCTTACCTTTTATTTTATTTAAAAAAAAAAACTATGAAAGAAGCGAGTTTTTGATGCAGCAAAATATTTTACCGTCATCTGGGGCGATTAGGGACTACAGTATGAATAGGGACAGCACGTTTTAGAGCAGTTAAATGCTTCAAATTTGGAAATGCATGCTTAAATTTTGTTGCTCTGAATCTGGTGTACCCGAAACCACACAATTTATCAAAATATTAGGCTGCAACATTGTTATAACAGCTGTCCTAATTCTCCCCATGTGTCCCGATTCGACCCAGATAACTTTATTGGAGACCTGATTTCAAGGAAAAATGTATAATTGAAAACAAATTTGAACATTGTTAAATATAATTTTATCAAAGATAAAAAAATAACATTCCGAAACGACACTACAAATTTTCAAATAAAGTGGATAATTTTCACATTATTTGTTTTTATTAAGTGGTTGAGAAAATTTTCTACAGCTTTCTTTTTTCATATTTTTGGACTGATATTTGGTGAGATACAGCATCGCAACATTGAAATGTTTAGAAAAATGAGTTTTTTTTTTCAATTTTATTTAATTACCCTTAATTTTTTATAGCATATTTAATTTCTTTAAAATATGATTAAAAATTTAAGTTTTTGCCCTATAAATCACATATTTATTACTCTTGTACCAGATATTGTACCATCTTACACTTTTGCACAAATTATGCCTTCATATCATCTTAAAACGTATTACAATCAATTATTATAATAAATTATAAAACTTTTGGTGATGAAAAGTCATTTAAAAATTATCGAGTTCTTAGAAAATTTAGTGATAAATGTATAATTTTCATTTTGCATGGTTATCAGAGATTTTTTCTTGGTATAGCTTTGAATAGCAATACCGGTATAGACAAAAACTTTAAATAAAATTTGTACCAGCATAAACTATGCAGAATGAACAAAACTACTGAAAATGAACCTTTGAATAAAGCAGCAAATTTTATGGTTCAAGGAAATATTCAAAAAATGAATTTATGAATTGTTGACAGTTTTTGCACTTTTTACAATATTACCAGTTTTTAATGGTAATTGCATTTTTTCGATACATATAGTTCTTAAAAATTAATATATTTTTCAAAAAACTTTTTCTTGTGGTATTTGAATGCTTCTGAAAAGGATTAGTTTCTTTTGAAAAAAAGGTCGTTTGAATAAAACTGTTTTCAAAAATGCCGACTTATTTGAAAATTGATTAAAAAATCCATGAATTTTATATTTTTTTAAACATGTGCAAGGTTTAGGAAATCAATTGATAAAATAATTGAATTCCAATGAGTTTTTTCATTTACTTTTAAACATGCCTTGTTTTGCCTTCCTCATTGAGGTAAGGCTATAATCCTGCTCGAAAAATGAACTTTTGAAATACAGCTCGTAGACCTATATTCATGTATACCTATCGACTCAGAATCGAAAACTGAACAAATGTCTGTGTGTGTGTATGTGTGTGTGTGTGTATGTGTGTGTGTATGTATGTATGTGTTCAAAATTCTTGCCAGCACTGGCTGGACCGATTTTGATCAAACCGGTTGCATTCGACTTGGTTTAGGGTCCCATACATCGCTATTGAATTGTTTGAAGTTTCGATAAGTAGTTCAAAAGTTATATATAAAAATGTGTTTTCACATATATCCGGATCTCACTTATATGCATGAAAACTATGTCCGGATCCATCAATCAAGGTCTTTTGATTACCTAACCAACGATGAGTTGATTGGTTAGGTAATCAAAAGACCTTTCCAACGAGTCCAAAACATTGAAGATCTGGCAACCCTGTCTCGAGATATGGCCACTTAAGTGATATTGATGCTCTTTTTTGAAGCCGGATCTCACTTAAATGTATGTAAACTATGTCCGGATCCACCATCCGACCTATTGTTGGTTAGGTCATCAAAAGACCTTTCCAACGAATCCAAAACACTGAACATCTGGCAACCCTGTCTCGAGATATGTCCACTTAAGTGATATTGATGCACTTTTTGGAAGCCGGATCCCACTTAAATGTATGTAAACTATGTCCGGATCCACCATCCGACCCATCGTTGGTTAGGTAATCGAAAAACCTTTCCAACGAATCCAAAACACTGAAGATCTGGCAACCCTGTCTCGAGATATGGCCACTTAAGTAATATTTATGTACTTTTTTGAAGCCGGATCCCACTTAAATGTATGTAAATTGTGTCCGGATCCACCATCTGACCCATCGTTGGTTAGATTATCAAAAACCCTTTCCAACGAGTCCAAAACATTGAAGATCTGGCAACCCTGTCTCGAGTTATGATTACTTATGTTATATGTGTGTACGTTTTTTTCTGGATTCAAAAAAATAGCTGAAATATGTGTCCAAACCACTCATATTACCCATTGTTGGTAAAAAAAGAGGAAGGCATCAACCACATAGGTGGATTAAGTTTGTTTTTTAAAATTAAATTGGATTTTAAATATTTTTCGAGTTTTTTTCATTTTTTTTTTTTTTTTGAACAAAAGCAGTATTTTGGAAACAAATAGGTATTTCAAGAAAACAATTCCATTGAGTTTTTGAATTCCTTTCAACATGAATAGTGCTGTACGTAATTTAAACATTTGGTTTCCAATTTAGTTTCGGATTCTTTTTTTAGCGTGAGTAGTTCTTTAAAAAATACCAGCTTTTTTTTAAATATGTTAATTTTTTATGGTTTTATATTTTAGAAGACATGGGTAGCTTGTGAAAAAAATCAGCAACCCCTGAAATTTTTTATCTTCGACATATTTTTATCTGTATTCATGTTGAAATAGCTTTAGTTAAAAATGATAAATTAGGTGCATAACTTTGATTTTTATATATTTTTTGAATTCGATAACATGAATTCATAGTTAGCACTTAAAATTGCGATGCAAATAAACATGAAACATTTTGTGAGGAAAAATATGATTAATTTTTTAAACAAATAGAATTATTCAAGTTATAATTGGATTTTTTCGTCTTTATGTAATGATTCTACATATAATGAAAAAAAAATAAAAATATATCGGCTCACAACCCTTCCACCAATTTTCCACAATTTCGTGCAAAAGAGCGCAAATCTCCACCAACCAGCAGCAGCATCATCATCACCGTTTGCCCTGGCGTGCAGGGCAGCCAGCAGCACCGTGCTGGATGCATGTTTAATCTCATTAGATCAAACACCAACTTGCCACCACTTTCCCAGCCTCTTCCTTCCTCTTTGGTCACTCCCACCCACCTCAAAAACATCTCTCGCAAACAGCATAAACAAACACGCCTGGCTGGTCGCTAGTTGGCTCGCTGAAAAGTACAGTCAGTTGCTTTCTTCAAATTATTTTTTTTTGTCAAATATCAATTTTATTTTGATTTTGCTTGCTGGTTATTATTTTTATTTTCGAATCATGACTTTTTTTTTTACTAAACTGAGTTTTAGTATCCAGTGCATGTGTTTTTTTTTACCTCGAAACCCTAACCTCACATTTCATTTCTCGCGAACTGTGTAGCGCCTTCTAGTTGCACTAGTCGAACGGTACTAACCAGTTATCTTTTTTTATCTCTCTCTCTTTCAGGGAAGCGAGTTTAAACAACTGGCCAGCCCAACCGTGGAAGGGAGGACAAATTTCCATTATTAAATTGGTGGTCGAGTGGCCGGAAAATGCATTTCCACTAATTCTGGCGACCAGATTCCGGAAAGAGCGCAAAGGTGAGCGCAACAGTTTGGAATCAATAACCCGAAAATAAACAAGGAAAATCGAGGAAAACTTGCTCCTGGAGGCAAAACAACAAATAGAAACGTGAAACAAAAACACAAAATCCTTGCCAGAAGTGAACTCCGACGTTTGGTAACGTGTCGCGAAGAAAAATTTGATTTTATTGGAATTGAACGAAGAAAGTTTTCGGAGTTTTTCGCCGAAGAAAATACCTGCGCCGCTGTCCAAGTGTGTGGGAAAAGCAGCAACCAGCAGAGGAAAAAGTTCAATCAAGGCGAGAGTGTGTACCACAGTGTGTGGGGAGGGGGTAAAAAAGAAAAAAAGAAAAGAGAGGAGGAAAAACCATTGCCGAAGGGAAAACTTTCTCTTCTTGAAGTTTCTTGGTATTTCTTGTGCTGGAGAGAGAGCGTGTTTGTGTGGCTGTGTCTTTCAGGCTGGAAAAGCTCCCAGTGTTTATGGTGGGAAAATAAATATATATCGAGGGGGCACACAACACACAAGTGAAAGTGAAGTTTTGCCGACGACGAGGAGTGAAGAAAAGTCATCGATCGATTTTGCTTCAATTTGAGACCGGGGAGGAAGGGAGAAAAAAACCCTGCTGCAACAAAGTAACGAAAGAGGTAAGTTCTAAGTATGGAGGTTTGAAGAAGGGAGGGGAACAAACAATGAATTATGGGCAGGAAAATGTTTTCTGCTTCATAATTCATCGTGAGTTTATTGGAAGGCTCAATTTCTCAATGATGCGGTCAACCGAGTGCCGAAAAAGCAAAAGAAAGCTGTCACACGAGCCACTGCAGATGACTGCTCTGCGACTGCTCACGAGGGCTTGGATTTGTTCGGGGGATTGGGGTAATTAAGTTTGGTCAAGTGTGCTGAACCGTACCTAATAATAACTTGATTTTTGGGGTGTTGCTTTGGGAGTGGGAAGTGCGTTTTTTTTTCGTTTGAACGAGTAATCAACTTTTGTGACGGTCAGATGTTCCCCCCTGAGTGAGGACTCAATTACTGCGGTGGTGGTTTGTTTTCGTATGAAAGTGCGTTTGTTATGACCTTTGAGCAATTCCATGTCAAATAGGGAATCGGTTGTACCCGACCCTTTCCGATTTCAATGAAACTTTGTAGACATGTTATCCTAGGCATAAATAAGCCATTTTTGTGTATATGGAGCCAGTTACACTCGATAATGACATTTGAAAAGGGCGTAAGTGTTTTTAATATTTTTGTATTTCGTAATCTAAATATTGCTGTATCTCGAAGCCGTTGCATCGTATGAAAAAGTGGTCAAAGACAAACTTGTAGAAAATTTGACGGGCTTTCCGAAAAAAATACACTGAAAGAAAAAAACACTCCACATTTGTGAGTTTTTTTGATTTTAATGTCTTAAAGTCAAATTTGAAGGTGAGCCCACGATTTTTTTTTCGCTCAAAATTTTTGTGAAGATAGCCTAAGAGGTTACACAAAGTTTCACGAAAAATGCAGGATGGAGCAACTCACCTAAAAAAATACAAAAATCATTAACTGAAACTGTTTTTTTGAAAAGTGCTCTGAACGTCAAAATTTTCAAAAACCGAACACGAGAGCCGATTTTCTTGACAATTTCAGTTAATGATTTTTGTATTTTTTTAGGTGAGTTGCTCCATCCTGCATTTTTCGTGAGTCTTTTTGTAACCTCTTAGGCTATCTTCACAAAAATTTTGAACGAAAAAAAATCGTGGGCTCACCTTCAAATTTGACTTTAAAACTTTAAAATCAAAAAAACTCATAAAAGTGTAGTATTTTTTTCTTTCAGTGTATTTTTTCGGAAAGCCCGTCAAATTTCCTATAAGTTTGTTTTTGACCACTTTTTGATACGATGCAACGGCTTCGAGATACAGCAATATTTAAATTACGAAATACAAAAATATTGAAAACACTTACGCCCTTCTCAAATGTCATTATCGAGTGTAACTGGCTCCATATACACAAAAATGGCTTATATATGTCTAGGATAACATGTCTACAAAGTTTCATTGAAATCGGAGAGGGTCGAGAAAAATGTACTTAAAGAATTCTTGTTTTGGGCTGGAATTGCTCCTTTAAACTCAATTATGGTTAAGGTGTATCGTCCTGATTG
The DNA here is from genome assembly GCF_016801865.2 of Culex pipiens pallens. Lineage (NCBI taxonomy): Eukaryota > Metazoa > Arthropoda > Insecta > Diptera > Culicidae > Culex > Culex pipiens. The sequence continues at coordinate 280,610 of NW_026292822.1, forward strand.
CTTGTGGCAGAGCTGGTGTGTTACTTCAATGTGACGAAGTATGATTTATGTTGTTGTTTTTTTTTAGAATCGTTGCAATTTAAGTTTTGATCGCAGAAAATAAATATATATTTTTGAATACTTCAGAGTAATATAATTCCATGTTGACTCAAATTTGTCCAGTTATTTTTGAGTTGTTTTCAATAGTGCTTTGAAAAAAAGTTGTTTAAAAATCCAAGGAGTTATTTCCTAGAGTTTTGTAAAAAAAATCGAGATTTTTTTTATTTGTTTTTTTTTTCGATTGGGTGAAACATTGTCCAACAAAAAAAACATTTTGTTTCATTAAGTTGTCCATACAAGGCTCCATACAATTTTGCGGGCTGATCATACAAATTGTGCATATTCTAAAAAAATTATCTTCAAAAGGATTTTTTATCGATTTAAGCAAAGTTCTGGGTTTATATTTGGAACAAAAAAAAAACGTTTATTTTGTTTTACTTTTTTCCTCGTTTAATATTTAAGAGCGAGTTTTTCACCAATGTGTAACAGGTCGTATCGAGGTGCTTCGATTTGGATGAAACTTTCAGCGTTTGTTTGTCTATACATGAGATGAACTCATGCCAAATATGAGCCCTCTACGACAAAGGGAAGTGGGGTAAAATGGGCTTTGAAGTTTGAGGTCCAAAAAACCTAAAAAATCTTAAAATTGCTCGCATTTCCGTAAAACTTCATCAATTCCAACTCTCTTAGATGTGTGTGTGTGTGTGTGTGTGTGTGCAACCAACCAAACGGGACCACGCGGTCGCTTCTTACAAATTGAGTTGTTTCCATGTATTTTTATATCTACATTCTATACATGCAAATAACTCGCATAGGAGCAATTCTCTACAAAACCGGCCGATTTCGACCATTTTAATTTTTTGTATTTTTTGATTTGGCTCAAACTTTGTGGGGGCCTTCCCTATGACCAAAGAAGCCATTTTGCATCATTAGTTTGTGCATATAAATTTCCATACAAATTTGGCAGCTGTTCATACAAAAATGGTACGTAAATATTCGAAAATCTGTAACTTTTGAAGGAATTTTTTGATCAATTTGGTGTCTTCGGCAAAGTTGTAGGTATTGTTAAGGACTATTTAGAAAAAAATAGGTACACGGAAAAAAAAATTTCTCGATTTTTTTATTAACTTTTTTTTCACAAAAACTCAAATTCCCAAAATACGTATTTTTTGATTTTCGAGATTTTTTGATATAATTTAGGGGACAAAAATCCGCAACTTTTGAGCTATAGAGAAACATGGTCAAAAAATTTGCCGCCGAGTTATGATTTTTTGAAAAACTGGTGATTTTTGGAAAAAATCGAAATTTCATACATAAAATTTTTTTGACCTCATTTTTTATGCAAAATTGAATTTGCAATCGAAAATTACTTTACAGATTTTTTGATAAAGGGCCCCGTTTTCAAGATATAGCCACCGAAAGTTTGATTTCAGCGAAATATTTGCAGTTATTCGATTTTTAAAAATAGTGACCATGAGTGACCATTTCTAAAAATATTTTTTTTGAAAAGTTCAAAAAATTTGCTATAAAATTGTGTAAGAGACATCGAAGATTGGACCTCTGGTTGTTGAGATACAGCGGCTAAAAGAAAAAGAAACACGAAAATTGAAGTTTTCTAAGTCTCACCCAAACAGCCCACGATTTTCTAATGACGATATCTCAGCAATTAATGGTTCAATTTTCAATGTTAATACATGAAACATTCGTGAAATTTTCCGATCTTTTCGAAAAAAATATTTTGAAAAAAATTAAATCAAGACTAACATTTTAAAAGGGCCAAACATTGAATATTATGCCCATTTGAAATGTTAGTCTTGATTTAAAAAATTTCAAAATATTTTTTTCGAAGAGATCGGAAAATTTCACGAATGTTTCATGTATTAACATTGAAAATTGAACCATTAATTGCTGAGATATCGTCATTAGAAAATCGTGGGCTGTTTGGGTGAGACTTAAAAAACTTCAATTTTCGTGTTTCTTTTTCTTTAAGCCGCTGTATCTCAACAACCAGAGGTCCAATCTTCGATGTCTCTTAGACAATTTTATAGCAAATTTTCTGAACTTTTCAAAAAAAATATTTTTAGAGATGGTCACTCATGGTCACTATTTTTAAAAATCGAAAAACTGCAAATATTTCGCTGAAATCAAACTTTCGGTGGCAATATCCTGAAAACGGGGCCCTTTATCAAAAAATCTGTAAAGTAATTTTCGATTGCAAATTCAATTTTGCATAAAAAAATGAGGTCAAAAAAATTTTATGTATGAAATTTCGATTTTTTCCAAAAATCACCAGTTTTTCAAAAAATCATAACTCGGCGGCAGATTTTTTGACCATGTTTCTCTATAGCTCAAAAGTTGCGGATTTTTGTCCCCTAAAACATATCAAAAAATCTCGAAAATCAAAAAATACGTATTTTGGGAATTTGAGTTTTTGTGAAAAAAAAGTTAATAAAAAAATCGGGAAATTTTTTTTTCCGTGTACCTATTTTTTTCTGAATAGTCCTTAACAATACCTACAACTTTGCCGAAGACACCAAATTGATCAAAAAATTCCTTCAAAAGTTACAGATTTTCGAATATTTACGTACCATTTTTGTATGAACAGCTGCCAAATTTGTATGGAAATTTATATGGACAAACTAATGATGCAAAATGGCTTCTTTGGTCATAGGGAAGGCCCCCACAAAGTTTGAGCCAAATCAAAAAATACAAATAAAATCCATTTCCGGTTTTGGTAGAGAATTGCTCATAGGCATTTGGAAGGTGTTAGCTCTGCCGAGCTTCGGTGACCCATTTCTACGCTGGCTAGCCGAGCGCGAGGTACTTCAGCTTTCTCGACAAGCCCCGCCCTGAAGAACGTTTGGACCAATCGGATTCAAACGTTATTTAGAACTTCCAAACCCTTGTCAAATGGACAAGGACCCAGCGCGTATATAGTTGATAGTAACAGTATTCCTAATTCCAATCATATCTCACCAAGTCGCGATGGCCTAGTGGTTAGCATTTTTGCTCACCAATCCAAAGGACGGGGGTTCGAACCCCGACTCGAGTGACTTTAATTTTTCGTTCATGTTCAGAGTTTCAAGATTTATATTTCCTCTACTTTCTCGTTGGGAGCAGATGGGAATCGAACCCAGGACCATTCGCTTACAAAGCGAACACCGTGACCAGTCAGCCACGGCCGCTCCCTCAATTCCAACTCTCTTAGATGCATTCGAAAGGTCTTTTAAAGTACTTCAAAATGTGCCATAGACATCCAGGATTGGTTGGACTTTTTCTCTTAGCTTTTGCAAATTACTGTCAAAAATGGATTTTTTTAAAACCTTAATATCTTTTTGCAACAGCCTCCAACACCCATACTCCTATAGGTCAAAAGATAGGTAATTACATGGACTATAAGCCTATGGTATTAACTTTTTGGCCAATCGCAGTTTTTCTCATAGTTTTTCGATTTTTCTAGAACAAACATTTTACAACGTTAGTTTTTGGCCGGTAGGCCGCCATAGCGGCACTTTTTAGTCTCAATTTTGTCATATTCGGAATCCTCGGACAATTTCACGTAAGTTAGAAGTATTGGAGTTGTAAATTTGATTGGAAAAATTGCCATTAAGAATGAATTAAAATATTTATTAACAATTTGTTTAATTAAGGGTAAAACAGGTTTTCGCCTACTTGATACAACATTTGACGTATTGATCACAGGGTAAATAAGATCTATTTCTTTTTTCAAAAATGTTTTATTTAATTATATTTTAAATCAAATTTACAACTCCAATACTTATAACATACGTGAAATTGTCCGAGGATTTCGAATATGACAAAATTGAGACCAAAAAGTGCCGCTATGGCGGCCTACCGGCCAAAAACTAACGTTGTAAAATGTTTGTTTTAGAAAAATTGAAAAACTATGAGAAAAACTGCGATCGGCCAAAAAGTTATTTCCGTAGGCTTATAGTCCATGTAATTACCTATCTTTTGACCTATGGGAGTATGGGTGTTGGAGGCTGTTGCAAAAAGATATTAAGGTTTTAAAAAAATCCATTTTTGACAGTAATTTGCAAAAGCTAAGAGAAAAAGTCGAACCAATCCTGGATGTCTATAGCACATTTTAAAGTGCTTCAAAAGACCTTTCGAATGCATCTAAGAGAGTTGGAATTGATGAAGTTTTACGGAAATGCGAGCAATTTTAAGATTTTTTAGGTTTTTTGGACCTCAAACTTCAAAGCCCATTTTACCCCACTTCCCTTTGTCGTAGAGGGCTCATATTTGGCATGAGTTCATCTCATGTATAGACAAACAAACGCTGAAAGTTTCATCCAAATCGGAGCACCTCGATACGACCTCTAGAACAAACCGAGCAATATTTACAAATACTGCCTCTTAACAGAGGTTTAAAAGAGGCATTGTTGTTCGCTAAAGTTTAGGATGGTGGATAATCTGGAACGGATACAATAATTTTCGAAAAAAATGGTGTTTGGAATAAAACCAACAAAATTACAACAAAAAAATTTAAATGCCGAATCCTAAGATTTAGTTGATTTTTTTTTCAGTCGATGTCATCTAATAACCCCGTATTTTTTTTTTAAATCGCGATGCCTCGAAAACTATTGGTTCCATTTGCAATGTAAAGATGTCATTTGAAAAACTCAAAATGAAATGTTTTGTTTTTAACTAAATTTGTGGTTCAGATAGGTTTTCTTTTCAAAAACCTTCATAATGCCATTGGAAATTCAAGTGCAACTAGCTGAAACCCGGGGTTTCAATTATTCTTAGCAAGCTTGGGTTTTATTCAAAAATATATTGCTCTTTAAAAAAAAAATTGATGTACAGTACGGCAAAAAGATTTTTTTTCGCCAAAATTTTTGTTTTCGTCAAAAACTTAATAAAACAACTAAACTAGTGTAAATGATTTTTAAAACAAATTTTTCATTGTCATTTGAAAAACTCATTGACATTTTGAAGGGAGCGGCTGTGGCTGACTGGTTACGGTGTTCGCTTTGTAAGCGAATGGTCCTGGGTTCGATTCCCATCTGCTCCCAACGAGAAAGTATAGGAAATATTTATCTTGAAACTCTGAACATGAACGAAAAACCAAAGTCACTCGAGTCAGGGTTCGGTCCCCCGTCCTTTGGATTGGTAAGCAAGAATGCTAACTACTAGGCCATCGCGATTTGGTGAGCTACATCTGGAATTAGGAATACTGTTACTATCAACTATATACGCGCTGGGTTCATTTGACAAGGGTTCGGAAATTACAACTAACGTTTGAATCCGATTGATGCAAACGTTTTTCAGGGCGGGGCTTGTCGATAAAAGCTAAAGTACCTCGCGCTCGGCTAGCCAGTGTAGAAATGGGACACCGAAGCTCGGCAGAGCTAACACCTTCCAAATGCCTATGCGAGTTATTTGCATGTATAGGATTTAAAATCTAAAATACATGGAAACAACTCAAGCGACCGCGTGGTCCCATTTGGTTGGTTGCACACGCATACACACATTTTCACTGTTTTTTGCCTTCCTCACCTCACTGAGGCAAGGCTATAAAATCACTCAAAAATTGAACTTTTTAAATAAGCCTCTCAGATATACCTTTACGTATACATATCGACTCAGAATCAAATTCTGAGCAAATGTCTGTGCGTGTGGATGGACGTAGAATTTTTTTTTCTCACTCACTTTTCTCGGAACTGGCTCGACCGATTTTGTCCGGATCTATGTTTTTGGATTTGCCTTCAGGTTCTTTAAGTCTTTTTTAAATTTCATCCGGCTTGGTGCAGTACTTTAAAAGATATGTTCGAAAAACTGTTTTGGTTGATACTAAAAAGGGTCATTATTTACATAATTTGAAAGCTCCGGCGGATAGCTGTCGGAACTTTACGCTCAGTGCACGCACACAAACACTGCAGTACTTTCAAATGGTTCATTAAATTTATCATACCTAGATGGCAGCACTCAGATGTAAAGTGTCTTTACTAAGTAAGCGTTAGCCAAAGCTTTCGTTGTGTGTGGTTGCAAGGCTTTTAGGAGGAAGGCAGCAACCACCTTCCGGTGGATTAAGCAACGTTTTTTGTTTTAAATCGCTATTGTAAGTTTCAATTTTCAAAAAAATATCGCTATTTTTTGTATATGCCTAAGTTTTCATAATTTGCAATATGGCTATTGTACGAAGCAAAATATCATTTGAAGCATATTAAATTTTAATGTATAAGTGAAGCATGCAATATTTCGCATCGTTTGATAACCATATTTTCAATTTTGGAAATTTGACTATTTTCGAAAAAATACGGTATTTTTGTTTTTTTTTAGTTTTTAAAAACAGTACAACACAGTGGAAAAGCATGTAAAATTTCGATTTGATTGATACCCATATTGCAAATTAGGAAAATTTGAGCACTTTCCAATAAATATGGTATTTTGTGAATTTATATTTTAATACTTACAACATTTTCAAAAATTACATTCTTAGTGAAAGCATTGAAAAACTGAATATGATTTGGTTGAATTAAGTCAATTTTAGAGATTAAAAAATAGAAATTTATTACCATCGGCATTATCGGCAGGTCATAGACTTATAAGGGTTAAAAAATAGGTTCAGGAGTGGATGAAAATAAACTTTTAAATTTCATGCCAAAAAATTCAAATTTTATAACAAGTGTCACAGAATGCTTTGTGAAGCAAAAACATTACTTAAGTGATAATACTGTCAATAATTTATTACACATGATTTTTGAAAAATATAGTTGAGAGTTTATGTCATTTTTTGACCTGTGTTACCAAAATTATTAATTCAGTAAATTATTTAAAGAGCCTTATTAAATTGTAACAACGAAAATTTTACATTCAACTATGTTTTCTAAATAGTTGATTTTTGAATAACACTTTTTTCCATTATTATTTTTTTTAATTCACAAAAAAAGGAAACAAAAAAATAATATTTTTATAATTTAAACAAAGCAAATGTCATTTTATTTTTATTAATTATTGAAGATAAGAATTGAAATACCATATGAAATATTTTGAAGATTTTTTTAATTTTATATTCACCGTGCTCAAATCTATGACAACTTATCATAATCTGAAACAACAAACTTTATATTTAGAGCACTTATTCTTAAGATTATTGAAAGAACCATCACCTCCAAACATTGCAGCATTTTGAAAGGATTCGCATAAAGAAAGATGTAACGTTTGACTTCGATTTGAAGAAATCAGTTTGATTACGAATAGACATTGCCAATAAATTCTACAGGAAGACCATTTATATCAGTTCCTGGTAGTAACACATCCGCTTGTCCCGAACAGGCGATAATAACTAAATTCATGCCAGTTCAATAACAAATTCTGTTAAAATAACAAATTTTGTTATGGAATATTCTTGCAAAATCAATTCCCGGGCAGACGGTAATAACAAAATTCATGCCATTTCAATAACAAATACTGTTAAAATAACAGAATGTGTTATGGAATCTTCTTGAAAAATCAATTTTTGCATAAGAGTTTAATAACAGTTTATGTTATCATAACAAAATTTGTTATTGGTTTGATATTGGTTGAAAGCCAAAACAACTTTGGAATAACATTTTTTGTTATGGAAGAATAACTCCAACTGTTATTGAGATGATCGGATTAGTTGTTAAAATAACAAAAAATAATAACAAAGATTTGTTCGAAGAATAACTCAAAATGTTATTAGTCTGTTATTACAATAACAATCCAATAACAAAAATACCATAACGACGAATAACAAATCTTGTTATAAATAACATAAAATGTTATAAGCCTAGCATTTTCAAATATCAAAAAATGTTATTTCCTAGTTATTTCCGTCTGCTCGGGTTATTGCATAAGAGTTTAAAACCATTTTATGTTATCATAACAAAATGTGTTATTTGTCTGATATTGCTTGGAATCCAAAACAATTTGGGAATAACATTTTTTGTTATGGATCAATATCTCCAATTGATATTGAGGTGATCGGATTAGTTGTTAAAATAAAATAAAAATAACAAAGATTTGTTCGAAGAATAACTGATAATGTTATTAGTCTGTTATTACAATAACAATCCAATAACAAAAAAATCATAACGACGAATAACATATCTTGTTATAAATAACTAAAAATGTTATTGGCCTAGTATTTTCAAATATCAAAAAATGTTATTCCCTAGTTATTTCCGTCTGCTCGGGGTGCTTACTGTTCTGAATTTTTCCAGTTAAACTCAAGTAGCAAAATCACCCACTACATAGTACATTTCACCTCCCAAAAACGAGATTGATCGATTCCGAATTGAATTTCGCGAAAGAAGCGTCGTCAATCACCGCCCTTTTCTCCCCTGTGCCAGTGAGATTTAGAGTTATTACTGTGAACCATAACATACTGGCTCCCACACAAATCCCGGTACGACCTCAAACGAAAATCCTGTAAAAAGTCCCATTGCGGCCAAATGGCGACCCTCGATATTACACCCACCAAGCAAGAAGGGGACCAAAGTGCCAACATCTCGCGATCCCAAAGGAGGGGGCGCGTTACTGTTTAATCAATACTGATGTGGTCGGTGCAAGTCGCTGGGTGTGTGTTTGTGCGTAAGTGGAACATAAATTTCGTTCGATCACAGAATTTATGACCGTTATTAGTTTTTCCTCGTGCGCGCGAGGTCGTGAAACTGCGCCGGGGGTGGACTATAAAAATTACCCAGAGCATTTTCGATCGGTCGTCGGACCAGCATCAGGATTTTTTACGACCTAAATGTGTGCCCTAAATCCTCATATTTTTTCCCAAGCCAGTTTGGCGATTGATGCACGTGATACGCGAGATCACTTCGATTCTGGAGGAACCTTTTTTGAGACGATATTGAACCAAGGCAGAACGCTAAAACGTTCAATTTTGGGCGGTTTAAGAAATTCAATTCTTTTTTTAGCATTATCCCTTCAAATACCATAAGGGAAGGCGACGGCGAGCTTAAGGGGTACGACGAGGGACAGTCGCGGGTGGAATAAATTCAAGGGACAAACGACTCTCCGCTGGGGAGCATTAAATTTGCTTCTTCCGAACGTGGGGCTTATTGAATCACGTTTTTTGCTTTTGTGATTTGGGGTTAACATAGTTTTTGAATTGACAAAAGAAAAAAAAATACAAACTCCTTATCATATATTAAAAACATTACTAAATCCACCTTTAGGTGGTTAGCGCCTTCCTCACATTTAAAGAGTGCTATCCAAAATGCAACAAGTGCGTAAATAACACTTAAGTGCTTATAACTTTTGATAGGGTTGTCCGATCTTCAATGTTTATGGCGCATTGGAAAGCTCTTTTGAATACCTACCCAACGATAGGTCGCATAAGAGATCCGGACAACGTTTTCATCAACATATCTGAGATCCGGCCTCCAAAAAGCGTATAAATAACACTTAAGTTCTTATAACTTTTGATGGATTTGTCAGATCTTCAATGTCTTGGACGCGTTGGAAAGGTCTTTTAAATACCTTTCTGAAAATGTATAGCATGACGGGTTTTCTCACAAAAACCACCCTTTTTACAATCTTCCGGACTTTTGCTAAAATCGTTTTTTTAGCATAACTTTTGAAGTACTTAACTAAACTGCATAATTTTTAATAGCGACTTATGGGACCTAAAGACGGATCGAATGACGCCAAAACGGACAAAATCGGTTCAGCCAATGTCGAGATAATCGAGTGACAATGTTTTGATCAACATCCCACCACACACACAGACATTTGCTCAGAATTTGATTCTGAGTCGATAGGTATACATGAAGGTGGGTCTAGGAGGTCTAATTGAGAAGTTCATTTTACGAGTGATTTTATAGCCTTTCCTCAGTATCGTGAGGAAGGCAAAAATATCATCGTTTACATAACTGCCCACCATTGAAAAAACGGCTAATATCCACTTTTGGCAAAAACGAGATAATTTTAACGAGATAATTAGAAATAATCTAATGTTTATTTTCAAAACAACCAATCCGCCATTAGTTACCGAAGTAAATAGGACCTTTTGAAAAAGTAAGCGAGTAATCAAAAGAAATTAAAATCAATGTTTTTTTTAATGATTTACTCCTACGGTCCATATTTTTTCGAGGTATCTCAGAAAATCAATCAGTGAAATTTTCATGGCATGAATTTTACCACTAGATCGGCTGCATTAAGTCGCAGTAATATTAATTTTGTTTGTATGATATAATTATCATTTAAAGCTAAAGTTCTTTTGTCAATTGTGTTTTTTTATTCATATAGAATGAATGGAATTTACGAAATAAAATTAAGAACCTGTTTCACTTCGACAAATCTATTTTATCTTCAACAAGAGCTTACGAGTTAAAGAATACTTTATTACTGTCATGAAGAGCTCTTCTATGAGTTAATAAATTCAAGAAGCTTGCAAACAAGTTTTATAAAGGTAATTAAGACCTTTTACAGAGTGTTGTAAAAACCAACGTTAAAGTTGCTTATTTTTAAATAAGCTCTTGATAACCTCCTAAAATGGTCCACTTTGCTCTTAACTCAGGTTTAATGCTGATTTATTGTTGTTCTGGAGATAAGTTAGCTTTATGATCATTTTTGGCTAAGATAACTTGAATATCTCTTCAGGAAAGGAAAAAAACTTAAATTGTTACTTGGGAAGGAAATGCTTGTTATACCCCATTAAAAAGTTAAAAAAATCTGTCGGATTTTATTAAAATCATCTTATTCTAGGTTTTGACTAAGACTTTGTTGGAACAAGTTTTCAAAAAATCCTGTTTTTTAATGTAAAAAAATGATTTTAAAATTTTTGATTTTCCGTTCGTTCTATTCAACTAGTGGGGCAAGACGAACAACCCGTTGGGGCAAGAGGAACAATGCATGAAAAAACATGTTAATTTGCTAACAATTGAACTGTTATCACTTAGATACATCAGATTAGAATGTATTTGAAAGGTTTCTTGTATTTTTAGATTATATTATAAAATTTTACTAAAAATTTTATCGTTTTTCCAAAAAAAATATTAATTAGATGATAAATAGTAAATTTTCATAATATCACTATATTTTGTATGGACAATTTGTTTAACAATTGTTCATCAGTTTTTAGGTACTTTTTTGTATTTATTTCCCTTTAAAATATGTTGTTGCAGCAATTCGTATTTTTTTTCCATACTTAAAATCCATATGGTACACTTGAACAAGATTTTTTAAAAGCTCTCAACAAAAATAACCAAAAGTTAAATCATACTTTGTAATAGGTGCATGTCATTGGTAGGGACACTACTGATCTAATCTAATCTAAAATTTTCACTAAATACCGTATTTTTTTTTCAAAATACTCAAATTATCTAAAATTTTCAATATGGATATCAAACGAAGCGAAATTTGTTATGCATTTTCATATTATAGGATTTTTTTTTGGAAAATGCCAAAATTTTCACAAAATACCGTGTTTTTTTTTCGAAATTACTGAAATTTTTATGATTTGCAATATGGGTATCAAACGAAGCGAAATTTGGTGATGATGCTTTTACACTTCATAAAAGATTTTTTGTTGGAAATACTTAAATTTTCACAAAATACCGTAATTTTTCAAAATACTCAAATTTAAAAAAAAATCAATATGGGTATCAAAGGAAGCGAAATTTGTTATACTTTTTCACATTTTTAAGAGTATTTTTTTGAAAATACCAAAATTTCCACCGTACTTTTTCGAAAGTACTCAAATTTTTATGATTTGCAATACGGGCATCATATCATGCGAAATTTGATGATGATTATTTTTCAGTTCATAAGAGTTTTTTTGGAAAATACAAAAATTTTCAAAAAATACCGATTTTTTTCAAAAAACTCAAATTTTAAAAATCTCAAATATGGGTACTAAACGAAGCAAAATTTAAAAAGCATTTACAAATTATTATAGTTTTTTAAACATCAAAATTTTCAAAAAATACTGTATTTTTTTCGAAAGTACTCAAATTTTCATGATTTGCAACATGGGTATCAAATGAAGCGAAATTTGATGTACATTTTTAGTTTTTTTTTTTGAGTTTTTTTATGAAACACTAAAATTTTCACAAAATCCTGTTTTTTTTTCGAAAATACTCGAATTGTCAAAATTTGCTAGGGAAGCGGAATTTAGAATGCATTTTCCGTTTCATTTTTTTGTAAATCACTAACATTTTCACAAAATATCGTAAGTTTTCGCAATTTATATAATTTGCAATACGTATGGGCATCAAACAAAGCAAAATTTTTTATGAAGCATACACAATTTTAATGTAAGTTTCTTACTTAAAAAAAAAACGGTATTTTGTGAACATATAAGAATTAAAAAAAAAACTCTAATGAAGGGTAAATGCAAACAGAATTTCGCTTCGTTTGTTTTCCATATTGCAAATTATAAAAATTTTAGGATTTTTTAAAAAACAGTAAAAAATTTTAAAAAAATTAAAATTTATATTAAATTTCCTTTCGTTTGATACCTCTGTTGTAAATTTTGAACATAAGTTATTTAAAAAAAATCGATATTTCGTAAAAATTTAAGTATGCAAAATTATAAGGTAATCCTCGTATTTTTTGTATTTTTATAATATTCAAGATAGCGGTCAGTATGATGGTAAAGTTATTATGAGAATGTTATTTAATTTAATAATGAACTTGGAATTAAGGAACCAACTAATCAATATTGAATTAGTAGGGGTCACTGCATTCGAATTTCATCTAGAAAATAAGCAACTTAAAAATGACAATATTGATTCGATTATTAAATTTTTTGCAAGTAATTAAAATTTTCTACTTTTTATTTAATTTGTCGTAGGTTAGTTGGTTATATAATTAAGGTAACTGATTTGATCATTTGCTGCCTTATTTTTTTATATCAATTTAGTAAGGCTGGTACAAACTTTATGTAAATCTCAATGTAAGCTCGAAAAATCAAAGGACTAAAAAATAATAAAATAAAATTTATACCCAAATTTACAATTGTAATAATTGGAATGAAATTAAATTCAGACGATTAGAACGTGTTCAGGGAGCCCAAATATATCAAACCTTTACAAAACTAGAACGTTTACTGAAACCAATTTCAATAAAATCAAGTTGAAATAAATCATATTATTTGCATTTTCACTTAATTTTAGCATCCTTCACGAACTCCAACTTCCCCTATTAATCCCGTTCCTCTGCACTTCCGCTCGTTGACATCCTGCCACTCAATCCAAAGTGGCAAATCGTGGCTCAAACAAACCGTGAGCATCACCACCGCCAGCTGATCGCTTTCCCCTAATAAAACTATCTAGCAGCAGCAGCACCATCACCAGCAGGGGGTAGAAAACATAAAGAAAATCTACATAAAAAGCCGCCCGTTATCGGTGTCGTCCTCGCCGTCGACACCATCGTCCTTTTTGCTCGAGGACCGCCTGTTGGTTCCGTTCGCACCGAGATTTGTCGTCGCGCGCGAGCATGTCCTTGGCCATCGCTGACGACCTTGGTGGGGTGGTGGTGGTGGTTCACGATGAGAAGTTACGAGGCAAAATGGCGCACAATTTTCCACCAACTCTGGGGAGGACGGGACGGGGTGGGACGGGAAAGCGACGACGAGCTGTCTCAGATGTCATTAATATAGAGTCGCGCTGCGGAAAAGTCTCCGGCATAATTTAAATGCAAAGCTCGGGATCGGGGAAAATTGTTTTCCCACGCCGACGCAGCTTTCATAACGTACTGTTCCAACGATTGACTTCGGTTGGCTTGAGGTTTTAACTTTTTTTTCTGTATAAGTTGTGTAAAGATATCAAAATTTTACGAAATGGAAACATTTCAAGACACCAATAAAAGTACAAATTTGCCCCAATCAACGGTAACGATCCAACTGGCAGAGAATATTTTTCCATCTAAAGCCGGCACCGTTGATGATGGGACCGAACAAGCCAGCATCACAGCCAGAGAGCCATGTCAGAGGACACCAAAACCGAAACCACCCCGTCCCCCTCCTGGGTGAAAGCTCACAAGAAAGAAAAAAAAACAAGCTAGAAGAAGTCGTTCCAAGTATTGATTTTGGCTTATCGTGAAGCTTTCTGACAGCAGAAAGTATCGGCATTTGGTGTGGTTATATTTATTTGACGGTTATTGGTTTTTGCTACGCCACGGACGCGCCGAGCTGTTTGTGGTGAAAGATCTCCGAAAAGCCATAATTGATCTCGACACAAGATAATCTGGTAATGGAACGGTGCCCGCTGCCACCGCAGGCAGGAACCGGTGGAATGGTTTTGCGGAAAAGTTGCGTCAGGTTTTGGTTAACCGTTTTCGAATGTTGAGTATTTTTTACCCGATTAATGATCTATTTTGAAACGATGAAAAATCTTTCTTCAAACTTCTTATTTCCTTAAAACAAGGCATAGTACAATGTTTTGTGTGATAAAAGACGAATCGAAAACAAAAGCACTATACAGTAGTGCTCAAAACGATTGAAAAAAGTTGTTCTCAAAAAAAAAAATAGAACATAGTGCGACAGCTATGGAGCGTGTTAATGTCCTCTGATGTCCTGTGGTAAAACCGCAACTAGAGTTTGAAGGCAACTTTTTGGTAAGAATGCTTTGCCTTGCCATCCCGCCCGTGTGGATCAATCGGACCGCGCACTGGACTCACTATCTAGAGGTCGACGGTTCGAATCCCGCGGCGGGCGCTCTAAAATTTTTTGTGTAAATATGGGTATTCGGCACCGTCGCTCCGTGCCATACTTTCATACACTTAGGAGCCCAGGGCGGCGAAGTCCTTGTAGATAAAAGGAAGACACTAGTGGTTGGTACTAGCAATGGTGGCCGACAGCTATAAAGTCAACTTCGTTTTTTTTCGCTTTGCCTTGTTAAGAATAGTTATAACGTGATATTATGTGGGCACTTTTGTCTTCGAATAATAAAGTTATTCCCTTATACAAAAAAAAGTATTTTTTTTTGGTTTCCCATCTGCTCAAGCCCATTACAAAATTATTAATTATTTGCTTCTGTAGTCGGCACTAGTCGTCGTCGGGGTAAAATTCGCAATAATATTTGTTTTTGAAGTTTGGGTTTCTTCTTATCGATGCTATTAAAGATTTCAATTCAACGCAAATTTCTCTCCCCTTGATTATTTGAACATTAAATCTATCATTTTATTATTTTTTGTTTCTGTTGAAACTTCGCTCACCTCGTTCAATGTTTTGTTTTCCGTTTCCATTTTTTAAATCCCAGGATCCAAGGAAATTTTTGAAACAGTCATAAAATCTATGTTTTCATTATAGAGCAATTCCATTTTAATGAAACTTTGTAGACATGTTATCCTACGCTTATATAAGCCATTTTTGTGTATATGGAGCCAGTTTCACTCGAAAATGACTTTTGAGAAGGGCGTAAGTGTTTTCAATATTTTTTATGAGATTTTTTTTATTTTTAAGGTTTTTTTTAAAGGCAAATTTGAAGGTGAGCCTACGATTTTTTTGTTCATAATTTTTGTGAAAAAAGCCTAACATTTTACAAAAAGACTCACGAAAAATGCAGGATGGATCAACTCACCTAAAAAAATACAAAAATCATTTACTGAACCTGTTTTTTTTTTTTGAAAAGTGCTCTAAACGTCAACATTTTCAAAAACCAAATACGGAAATCAATTCTCCAAACAATTTTACATAAAAGTCTCCATATTGACTACTATCCTTTGTTCAATCCCTGCGAAGTTTCAGCGGTTTTAAAAATAAAAATGTTGAAAAAAGTTGTGTTTTGATAGTTTTTGGCAAGTTCTATGTAACAGATCTCATTTTTCAGTCTCGTGAACATTTTTACCAAAAAGCTCGTCCAATTTACAATAAGTTTGTCTTTGGCCACATTTCAATTGGAATTTTTGCTTACAGATATAAGCTAATTACATTGGTCATAGCTAAAAACATAATATTTTTTTCAGTGTAGTTCAGCGGGAAATTGGACGAGCTTTATGATAAAAATGTTTACGAGAAGGAAAAATCAAGTCGGTCATATGGAAATTGCCGAAAGCTATCAAAAAACCATTTTTTATCAAGATTTTTATTTTTAAAACCGCTGTAACTTCACAGGGATTGGACTTAGGACAGTGGTCAATATTGAAACTTTTTATGTAAAATTGTCTGGAAAATAGATTCCCGTATGCGGTTTTTGAAAAATTTTAACGTTAAGATCACTTTTCTTTTTTTCAGAAAGCCCGTCAAATTTCCCACAAGTTTGTCTTTGACCACTTTTTGATACGATGCAACGGCTTTGAGATACAGAAATTTTAAATTACAAAATACGAAAATATTTAAACAAGGGCGTACCTTCTCAAATACCATTTTTGAGTACAATTGGCTCCATAAACACAAAAATTGCTCATATAGGCCCAGGATAACATGTCTACAAAGTTTCATTGAAATCAAAGAGGGCCGAGAAAAAATTACCTAAAAAATTCCAGTTTTGGGCTGGAATTGCTTTATAGTTGTTATGATTTTGAAGCATTAAATCAAATAATTAGCTAAATTACACTTCAATCTAAATAAGGACGACATTTACTTAATTGCTTTAAAGAAATTCAAAATTAATTTTGTTTGTTCTTTGTTGTGCTTTAGACATTTCTTTTATATTTTATTGTTATATGACATACAAGAAAAGCTTGAATAATTTCTATGAAAATATCTAAATAACAGAAAGCGACAACAAATAAAATATTATCAGCCACTGTAAAATTTTAAAATTATTTTTTTAAAGTAAAACATATTTCACAAATTATCCATATTTTCTACCTCCATCTGGGAAAAATTGGGACATTTTAAGCAAAAAAATTGTAAATCGGTGTGATAATTGTTTTGTTCTGTTCCTGATTTGATCAAGGTTATTAAAAACATTAGCTTTCTTCATTGATTACATTTGTCCTCATTTGCCCCAGATTCCAGTGTTTTACGAAAAATAATTTTAATTATATCTATAAAAAAATCGTAATTAAAAAAAAACAATTAATAAAATTAAAAAAATAGTAAAGTGTTTTCAAATGCATTTTAATCATTCAGTTATTTTGCAATCAAAAAATTCTAAAAATTAAATATTTTACGAGCACAAACATTATAGTGAATATAAAACTTTTTGCGGTCTGTTCATCGAAAATTTTTCAAAAATTCAAAAGATTTTTTAATAAACCCTAATATTTATAAAATGATTCTAATCGAAGGCGAATGAATTTTAAATTGATGTCAGCTGGAGAATTTTTTAAGTTTTGTTTTTCCCCTCAATTTCAGGGCCGATTTTAAAGAAAAAATAACACAAAATATTTGTGACAGCCTAGGGACCATCCATAAACCACGTGGACACTTTAGGGGGTGGGGGGGGGGGGTGGTTTATGGCGATTGTCCACGCTCCATACAATTTTTTTGTATGGACAGTCCACGAGAGAGGGGGGGGGGTGGTTCGAGATTTCCAAAAAGGTGTCCACGTGGTTTATGGATGCTCCTTTAACAATATTTGAATTTTTTTTTCAATTTCGGGAATTCCCGAGACAAATTTTCAAAAAAAAAAAAAACCCTGGATTCGGGAATTCCAGAGATGGACGCACTAGCTGATTGTTCGTTATTTCTATTGAAATTTGGAAGTTCTTTGAAATAATAAATAATTTTTTTTCCTATCATTAATTCTTAGCAAGGCAGCAACCGAAAATATAATAAAGACCGTGCAGAAAATTAAGCCTTGAAAAAACTTCGGATAATTGATCTAAGAAAAAAATATATTTTTTTGTTTTTAACATGACTCCTAAACTAAAGCGATTTAGAATTTTCAAACCCAAAATGGCGGAGATGTAATATTGAAAAAATGCATTTTGTAATTTAATAGACAGTCAACCAATCGAATCGAATCGAATATCATGTAAAAATACATTTTGATTCGATTGTTCGAAGTCGAATAATCGAGTCTGGACTGTATTTTTTTAGAGATGGACTAGGACAAACAAAAATTAAAATTATAAAAAAGAAAAAATCTGAAAATTCTAGCCTAAAATGGCTTTAACTCGATAACGATGGGTGAAATTTTCGATGCTTTGCTTCAGTTTCATTTTGGTTAGTAATTTTTTTTAAGTGTCCTGTTTTTCAAACACTCCTAATCATAACCTACAACTTTGTTGAAGGAATCAAATCGATCAGAAAATCCCTTCTTATGATACAGATATTCGAATATTGCATGTTCCTCAAACTTGTATGGAGAAACCTATGACGTAGAACTGCTTATTTGAACCTCAGGATTCGACGGATGAAGTTTCATTCGAATGAAAAAATACAAAACTTAATCTTTTTTTTTTTTGCAAAATCTTAGAAAAACTCTCAAAAAAGTTATATCTAAAATGTCGTCTATAGCAATAAGATCCATAAATAAAAAATGAACAAAAAATAAATAAAAATCGCAAATTTCATTTTCTGTTTTGCAGGTTCTTATTTGAGTTATCTGTACTGTCATCTTGTTCAACAATCAATCATACTCTCCAGCTTTGATGAAGAGTTATGTTCCTCGAAGTGGCCAAAATAAGCAGAAATCAATACCCTTGACCAAACAAAACCACAGCCAAAAATGAGCCTTCTCCCCCACTCAACACACACAATCAAACACACGGGGCATCGAGTCAAGGACTTTCAACTAGCCCTCCTTCCCCCTCCCCATTCTTCTGCAATTATTCTATTCCACCCCCTCCTTCCCCGAAATAGAAGGAAAAGCTCAACCATTTCCCGGTGTGTATTGTGACGTCGTCGGCCAGGGCAGCTCCGGCGAAGTCCACTTGTTCACGCGACTGTGTAAACATCCACCGTGGCCTTTTGTGTCGCATTCTGGCCGATCTCCCCCACTCCCGCCACTTCTAGGCTGGCGGAAATTGTTCCTGCCACTTCCGTTTTCTACGAAACGGACCGGGGCGCCTTTGTTTCGTTTGATTGTTTGCTCTGTGTGAGCTATTAAATACGAAAGCTTTGCAGAAAGCTTGGTTGAAAAGGGTCACGACGAGAATGGCAGAATTTTAAGCTTGTGGTTTTAATAAGAATAGAATTTGAATTTATTTGAAAAGTTTATAATTCTTTTTGACTTGATTGCTCAAATATTCAAAATGAAAAGGAAAAAAAAATCTCTCAAATTTGCGCTAACAACATTCAAATTCATCTGTAACGATTCTCTTGAAGTGTCCTCCTCAAATTAATCCCACTTTTCGGTCACTGCCAAGCAGCGTCCCTTATTTACCTTTTTGCCGGCGGCGGCGAGTAAATATAGACCGTCCAATTTCCCCCATCAGCAGTCCTCCACGCGGGGGGTGGAGGGATATTGAGACATCTCGAATAATGAAGCCGGAGACCAGAAACCTTCCTCGCGAGGCCAGGCTGAGCTGTGAGCACCCACCGGAAAGCACTTTATTCCGAAGCTTTGGCCGGACAGCCGGATGCGAAATTCGGTCGAATTTTGGTAATTCGTCGAAACGAGGACTTTTCAAGGTTGATGTGGACGACGCCGGGGCGAGAGTGGAAATTGTGTGGAGGTCACGCTGAATTAGAGGGTCGGAACAAAACGAGGAGGCTTCAAGGGCAATTGAACAGACTTTTGTTTTGGGGACTTTTGAGAGCTGTTGAAGATGACACGATGGTCAGGTATAGTTATGGAAATTATTTTGAACATACTTTTTTTTGTAAATAACCTGAAAAAATACACAAAAAATAAATGGTTTGAACAAATAGAAATATACAAAAAAAAAAAACAAAACACTCAATCCATGAAGCATGAAATTGTTTCACAGATTTGCAGGAACACCTCGTGTTGAAGACAGAAAACATCTTTTGAACAACAACAGGTATAGCGAGGTGTAGTCTCTTCCAGTTGAACCCCACCCATTTCTTGTAGACAACGACAGGGACGAGCTCTCTAAAGCTTCCCCTCTCTACTGCTGTGGTATCTTCTTTCGCCTTAATTTGGTGTAATGGAAAGAAGAGTTTTGTTTTTCTGAATTAATTTCAACAAAACAAGTTTACAGAATCCCTTTAATAAAATTAAAATCGTTTTGTTGTTTGTTTGGCAATGATTCAGAAACAATTTGCCCCGATGTTAATAATTTAAATCTGGATTGACCAAAGAATGGTCGATGGGCTAAATATGTCTGTTGTTTTTTTTTGTTGTTTGCGTACTCTTTCTGGATGTCTGTATGAAATGGTTCTTTCCCCATTTTCAGATTTTTGTTTGATTTTCAGAACCCAAATCGAACATTTCTCATACCGACGTCGTCGTGCTATCTTGTCGCACCCGCCATTTTGACGTTCCGAGAAAAACGCGTTTTAATGTTTGACCTTGAATATACAAAAACGAGAGCACGCAATGTAAACAATAACAAACACGTTTTGTTTGGCTGACCATTCTGTGCATTGTCCCCCTTTTGTCGCACTTACATCAATTTTCATGGAGTGACAAGATAGCACGACAAGATTGAAACTACTTTCATATGTAAAGTGACAAAAATGCACGGAGTTTTTTCGGTTTTTGTTGAATATCTCAGGATTGAAATCGAATTTTGGGGATCTGTGAAGGTCAAAAGGTGAAGCATTGTGGGCTGCACAAAATGGCGTTCTTAACTCAATTTGGCCCAAAATGCACGTATGACAAGTTAGCACGATGGCGACGATACACACTTAATTACTCAATTTTTTTAGTAGTTGGATTAAAATTTGTTACTTTTGGAACCTTTTTAAATTTCAAAAGTTTTCTGTAAAATCCGTTTTCTTAACAGATTTTCAAATATATTAGTAAATTCATAGATAAAAAATAAAATTGTCCACAATTGGAGCGATAATGACCAAACATATATTTAAAAAATGATTTTCGGATACTGAGGCATTATTTCAAACATTAAGAGTCTTATCAAAAACTAGAATATCATGGACATAATTTTTTTGAGGATAAAAATGACTTTAAAATTTGATTATTTCAAATTAGTTTTGAAATAGTAGTTTATGCAACAAGTTGCAAAAAGAGGATTTTTTCAGCACGAGTCGTACATTTATCCAACGAAGTTCACCGAGTTGGATAAATACGAAGAGTGCTGAAAAAATCAAGTTTTGCAACGAGTTCCATACAACATTTTTTTCAATTCCAAAAAACACACACTGAGTGAAATTTGAAGTCAAAATTTCATGTATTTTGTCAATAAATCGTTTAAATCAAAAAAATGTTGAAAAGTGTTACTTTTCGAAACAAGTGCTGAAAAGTTCAACTTTTCAGCGCCCATTTGAGTGCTGAAAAGTAGAACTTTTCAGCATTTATTTTGAAAAGTGTTGCTATTTGATTCTGTTATTTTTGGTACAGAAACGTAGGCTATTTCGTCGTTCAAGAATGACAGGAAAAGTAAGTAGTTTCACGACGGAATTGCAAAAAGCTTATTTTTGCAATACCGTCGTGAAACTACTTACTTTTCCTGTCATTCTTGAACGACGAAATAGCCTAGCTTTTTGCAATTCCGTCGTGAAACTACTTACTTTTCCTGTCATTCTTGAACGACGAAATAGCCTACTTTTCTGTACCAAAAATAACAGAATCGAATAGCAACACTTTTCAAAATAAATGCTGAAAAGTTCTACTTTTCAGCACTGAAATGGGTGCTGAAAATTTGAACTTTTCAGCACTTGTTTCGAAAAGTAACATTTTTCAACATTTTTTTTTATTTAAACGAATTATTGACAAAATACATGACAATTTGACTTAAAATTTCACTCAATGGGCGGTTTTCGGAATTGAAAAAAAATGTTTTATGGAACAAGTTGCAAAAAGAGGATATTTTCAGCACTCTTCGTATTTATCCAACTCGGTGAACCTCGTTGGATAAATGTACGACTCGTGCTGAAAAAATCCTCTTTTTGCAACTTGTTGCATAAACTACTATTTCCTCAAATATTCGTCATAAAAAGAGAAATATTGAAAATGCTGTAGGTAGCGTCGTTTCAACATGTTTTACAATAAGTATTATATTCATTTGATTGAAATTCAAACACGTGATTTTGCTCTTCAGTTCCTCAATATTTGAGGAATTGAAATTTACAACTTTTGAAAACTAATATTTGTAAAACAACTAGACTAGTGTATAAGACATTTATCAATACTTTTTTCCTTTGATATGTTGAAACCAAAACCAAATAATTTTTATATTTCCTTTTTTTTGCCTCTCTCGGCTTTAGCCAAAAACTTGAGACATAAAGTTTGATAAATATATACCTTGCCCTTAAATTTGAAAGATTTTTCAATTGATCTTTTATTCATTTTTTTCATTTTTTATTTATTTATTGTTTATCGTAACTTAAGACATTGTCTTTTTAATGTCACATTGTGTGTTCCGCTTGAATTCAATTTACTTTAATAAATTTAAGCTATCTTAGGTTCTCTTGATTAACTAATGGTAAAGATTAAGGTTGAGGGTGTTCAGTATCCACAGAACTTGCGAGTTTTCAGAAAATTTGGCCCATTTGTCTTCAATCCCTGATTTTAATATATATTTTTAAATAATTCTAAATAATAAAATGTATTCAGAAAGTATCTAAACATAGTTGCTGAATTTAATTAATTTTAAATTTAATATAATCTATGAAGATATAAGAGCTTTTGTTAATTTGATTTGGTTAACCGCGGTGGATTTTCTTGAAATAATTCGAACTGTCAAAAATCCACCAAAGCATCAAATTAACAAAAGCCCTATGTTGTGTTTAGCTTTTGTTAAAATCAAGGGTAAAACTGGTTAAAATCTATGTTATCAAAAGTGTTTTGAAAATTTGTTGATAACACGACATCAAAGACACATTTACAAGCAATTTCCATCATGCCAAATACAAATTTACGGCAAACTGTAGTAGTGCAGGCCAAAAGAGCGCCGAGCTTATTGTTAGATTCTCTCCTCTCTGAATGTATTCGTGTGTGACTCGGGTCAACGGACGGAGTGGGCAAAGAAATTCACGAAGTATTTGTGTCGCTGGGAGAAGCGATTGAGCAAATCGCAGGCAGCTTGAGCGTAGTGTTCACTTGCGAATGGTTGCGAGCTCCAATCGGCAAAGATTCGCTCGGCGATGAGTGAGTGATTTCTGATCTTTGAACCGAAAATCAGGACCCTTGGTTAAAATGTATACAGTACTGAGAGAAGAACTCTTGAAATGTTAGAATGGTTTAACTCTTTCAGGCCTGATGGGTCATATATGACCCAAATATGAAAATTTCTAAAACTAGCCTATAATTTTCGTATGGTCAAAAGAATCGTTTTCCCATAATTAAATAAATATTTTTTTGGAAATTCAGGCCTGAAAGGGTTAAGGGTTGAAAATTTTACTAGGATTATGTGACTTTGCCAATATTTTTATTCTTTTTATTTTTTTAGGAGTCAACTTTGGTAGTGTTTTTACTAATATATTCAACTTTTTAAGCAAAAATATTTTTTTTAAAGCATCCCAGACTATGTCTCTACATATTTATTTACAATTAAAGTTATAATAGTGCGATTCTATAGCAGCAAATGAAAAAAACAAGTAAAAAATGTAAAAAGTGATTGTTAAATCATGAAAAAATTAGATACCGTAAACCGGGGGGAAATTTAATAGTTATAGTTAATTTAATAGTTAATTTAATGCAGTAATTATTCAAAGCTGAGATATGGGGAACCTTTCTACAGCTGACTAATTCAAACGGTGTTAGAGTTTACAGGTACACGGGAGAACAAATTGAGCAGGGGACGGAAAAAAGTTACAAAATAATTTTCGAAATTGCTAATAGATAGGAGCCTATAAATTTGGAGATTTTTCTGAATTATGCTTTAAAAACATATTTTATTTAATATTTACAACATTATTTTACCTTCTCCTAGTGGAAATTTTCCATCAAATCCGAAAATGCATTCCATTTTCCGATCCAAAGTCATGTTCATTGAGAAAATCATGACACTTAGAGAAGTTTGGTATAATGTCATTGGCGTCATCCATAAAGTTTGTCACGCAAAAATCGGCCATCGGTTTTTCGTATAACTTTTTTTTTGCAGTGGATGGTTAACTATAGTGAGATATTAAAAGTAAAAATTTATTCTTATGCAAAAATTACCTAAAAAATTTGTTCATACAAAACCGACTTGACTTTCTAAAAGCAAACCAAACCAGCCAAACTAAAATCAATCAAAAACTGTCCCGCCACAAAACCAACACCCGCAGTGTTCCGGTGTGGCTTGCGAAAGAAAAATACCACGTGGCGCAAAGTGGTTTCTACGCCACTCTTCCGGAAGAAGCCTCCTTCGCCATCGAGTGGCCTGATTAGATTCGCCCCGTTTCCCCCCATCCTCGAAAAGTAAACACATCTTTCGAACGAGTCTTGTACCGGTCGATGATTGCTATTGGGAAGCTTTCTCGCGAATGAAAATTGAGTGGTGGGTGGCTGGAAGCTGATGAAAAACATGCGACTCTCAAAACTTCCGCAATATCGGGTCTGAATCTGCTGGAAGCATAACGTGGTGCCACTGCTGTTGACATTTTGTACATCCTTCGGAGAGATGAAGTCATGTCACCGTCACACACATACACGCATACAGAAACCGAAGCAGAAGCGTCATGTCAAATTCATTTTTAGAAATTGTTGCAAAGTATATGTGGAGATCAGGGGAAAAAATGGTTGGGACAAATTGACACGGACCTTGCCTGAAGCTTTCAAATCAGTCCACGGTGGAAAACTGCAGGAAGTAGGAGGAAACAGAAAAAAAGCTCAAAGTATATAGCCTGCGGTACCTTTTATCACTTTCACTTCAGGCGCACTAAGGCAAGGTTGGAGATGATGGTTTTTGCCAGTTTTGAAAAAAAAAGAAGCTGCATGTTCACGGTGGGTTTGAATAATTAATAAGTATCATCATTTTGAATATTAAAATGTGAACAATTTACAAAGATATTTAAAATATTTTTAACGCTTTCCGGGCCTGATAAGTCATACATTTCCCATGCTGAATTATCATTATTCTTCAAACATTTTTTAGCAAGGGTTTAGTTGAAAAATGACATTGATCCTTTTTTACTTTTTACAGATTTTTCATTTATTCGTGCTAGCCATACTTCAATCATGGAAATAAAAACTGAGAAAATGCCAATATTTAACTAATATTCATTAGAAAAAATATCGTCACATTATATTGAAAAAGCTAGGGTATATAACCCTGTATAGGATCTAGTACCATGAAATGAGTTAATTCAGGCTTTTAAAGTTGTGTTTTACTGAATCTAACAAACAGAAAGATTAAGCAAGATCGTGAAAGTCTTCCAAAAATGTTAACATTTTTTTATTATTTTCGCTTTTTCAGTCACTTTTTTCCAATGCCAGTTGTATCACCTACCACTTTCCTAGCACTTGGATTAGGTCCAAAAATTCCGGCTTCGTTGCTTATCATATTTGGATATAAATTATTTTGCAATCATTAATGTGAAAAAAGTCAATGGTCTAACAAAAAATTATTGGTTGTTACAATAAGAATATCTAACAAAAGAATTAGTAAATTAAAATTACAATAAGCCAAAATACATTGAAAACACTTCCTCACTGATTTTACAAAATTTTAAGCATAAGCATAAGCATAAGCATAAGCATAGGTGCCCACCCGCAGTTGCTACTCCGTTATTGACCAGGACCTCCAGAAGTTACATCCACGAGCCGTGGAAGATGAGTGGGTGCTATCTTTCCTCGCTTCGCAACTTCTCAAAGGCCCCTATCATGCTGATCAATACCGGCGCCGGCCACGACCAGTGGTAGAGTCACGGGGAAGTGGATGGGAATGTTAGTCCGATACTTGAGTGATAGAGACCGCCCAATCGACTGCTTCTCCGACAAAGTATCACATGAGTTTTGAGGGGGTTAGTAGATGGGTATGAGGTCAGGATTCACGAGTGGCAGTGATGTGACCATGAGCATTTTGTTTATCGGTTGAAAATTTTGAATCTTAGGCAGCCGTCTGCGGAAAGATAATTAATTGATTATTTAAAAAGTTTTTTTAATCGAACGCGTGCCAACCGAGCAGTAGTGCTATGGGCTGGACTTATCAGTATATTTTTACAATTCATACGACAACGCAAGTAAATTTAAAAAAGTAAATTAAAGACGCGTTACTTTTCATAAAATGGATAGTTTGATGAGCTAACACTAAAACTGCCAGTTGGAATAAATTATTACGATCAACAAATTTGAACGAAAAGAAAAGAGGACATCGCGTAAACAATTGTGATGAAATTTAAACAATAACTTAAACGAACTAAACCGGTGGCGTGCCTTCCGATCAACGATGATAAAAGAAGGACTTATGAAAAATAAACCGATTCTATACTAATGTCTTTTGCACCGTGAAAATCTAAAATGTATGTACAATTTACCCGACGCCGTGCCTTCTGATCAACGATGATATAGGAAGGGCTTTTTAGAAAAAAAAATGACGCCCGACACACGAATAATCCTGCAAGGCGTGTGCGCTGCCCCTCCAACAAAAATCGACTTAATTCGAAAAACCTGGAAAATAAGTTTATAAACATTAAACGAACTTATTCATACAAACGCTTACATACCACCTATGACACCAGTAAAACCCGAAATACTTTCTGACCTAAATACTTTTGAATACAAATATCATATCACAAAAACATCGGTTTATTATGACACAATCTGTAGAAATGACCCCACACCCTCCCCCCAACTGCGTTACGTAATAAAAGAACGCTACAGAGAAACTTGTTTTTACTTGTTTTTACGCGGTGGCGTTACGCTTTTTGTTTCGTAGATTTCTCTTAAACCATACAATATTTTTGCAAGCTTCAAAAGGCGTTTTGTAGATCTGAACAAACCCTACAAATTGCCTTTAAAAGATTGCAAAAATGTTGCGTCGTTCCAGAGAAATCGACAAATTAGAAAAACGTAACGCACCGCGTAAAAAGAGGTTTAACTGTACCTTGCTAACTATCATGCATCCGTCATCCATACATTCAACACACTACTAAAGTCACACATCCTTCTCTCTCTCTCTCTCTCTCTCTCTCTCTCTCTCTTAAACTATCTCGATCCTACCCTCCCCTAACTTCTTCACCCTATTTTGAATTTCACTCTCTCAGGCACTCTCAAGACACTCACAAATATGCCGACAGCTTGGAACAGAATCACCAACTATCACAGCACGCTCCTCGTCGTCTTCGACTGTATTGGTGCGTTCTGACCGTTCTGTTCAGTCTTGCCTGTTGCTAGTGGCCACAGAACCCGCTCGTATACACTCAGCCTGGCCACAAATCCTCTCTTCATGCACCGACCACGCGTCTCGCCACCATTGAGTCAGTAGCGATTCTCACTGATTTTACAATTTTTTTTTTTTTTTTTTTTTTTTTTTTTTTTTTTTTTTTTTTTTTTTTTTTTTCTTTTCTCACTGATTTTACAAAATTTTTTACGAAAACTTTGTTTAAAGGAGGATTTTATTATGATTTCATGAAAATATTAAATAAAGTTGATCGTACCATATCCAAATTTAAAAAAAAATGAGAAACTTATTTTATAACAGAAACAAGGCAAATATTTAGAACAAAGGCAAATTAGCAGTTCTCTACGAAATAAGTTTTTTTTCTTTCACTTTAATTGTTGTATTTTTTAATCCGACTGATTTTTTTTTGTGCCTTCGGTATGTCCAAAGAAGCCATTTTGCATCATTAGTTTGTCCATATAATTTTCCATACAAATTTGGCAGCTGTCCATACAAAAATGATGTATGAAAATTAAAAAAATCTGTTTCTTTTGAATGTATTGATAAGGACTACACTACAATGATGCATGGTAACAAAAAAAAAATTTTAATTTGACTTTTTGTCTCTTAAACTTGGTTTGCAAAAAACACTTTTTTTATTTTCTGAAATGTTTTAGAGGACATCAAATGCCAACTTTTCAGAAATTGTGCATAAATTACAGGTTGTGCAAAAAACCTTTGACTGAGTTATGATTTTTTTAATCAATACTGATTTTTTCAAAAAATCTAAATGTTGGTCGCACAAATTTTTCATCTTCATTTTTTGATGCAAAATCAAATTTGCAATCAAAAAGTTCTTTAGTAAATTTTTGATAAAGTGCACCAATTTCAAGTTATAGCCATTTTTAGGTAACTTATTTGAAAACAGTATCAGTTTTTTTTTGAATTTGTTTACTTGTTTGCCCACTTTTGAAAAAAATATTTAAAAAAGTTGAGAAAATTTTCTATAACTTGCTTTTTTGAGCTTTGTTAATACAATCTTTAGTTGCCGAGATTTTTTTAGGTTTAAAAACAGGAAAATTAATGTTTTCTAAGTCTCAACGAGACAACCCACCATTTTATAACGTCAATATCTCAGCAACTAATGATTCGATTTCAAATGTAAAAATATGAAACATTCGTGAAATTTTCCGATCGTTTCGAAAACAATATTTTCAAAAAATTAAATCAAGACTAACATTTCAAAAAGGCCAACCATTCAATGCTACGCCCTTTTAAAATGTTCGTATTGGTTTAAAAAATTTGAAAATATTTTTTTTCGAAGAGATTGGAAAATTTTACGAATGTTTCAAATTTTAACATAGTAAATCGAACCATTAGTTGCTGAGATATCGACATTAGAAAATGGTGGGTTGTTTGGGTGAGACTTAGAAAACATCAATTTTCCTGTTTTTTAACCTTGAATGGCAATATCATAGCAAGTAAGGGTCGTATCAAAAATGTTCAAAAATAGCAAAATATAGAGAATTTTCTCAGCTTTTCTATTTTTTTTTTTTCAAAAGTGGGCAAACATGTGCACTTATTTAAAAAAAATAAAAATTGCGAATTTTTTTCAAAAAAAAGTCACCTAAAAATGTATTTAACTTGAAAACTGCACTTTGTCAAAATTTCACTGAAGTACTTTTTGATTGCAAATTTGATTTTAACATCGAAAAATGAAATGAAAAATTTGTGCGACCAATATTTCGATTTTTCAAAAAAAAAATAGGATTTTTAACAACCCGGAAATTTCTGAAAAGTTGGCATTGGATGTCCTCTAAAACATATCAAAAAATAAAAAAAATAAAAATAGTGTTTTTCTGCAAATCAAGTTTTTGTATCAAAAAGTAAAATAAAAAATCACCAATTTTTTTACCGTGTATCATTTTTTTCATCCATACCTTCAACTTTGTCGAAGACACATTGATCAAAAATACTTCAAAAGATACAGATTTTTGAATTTTCACATCATGTTTGTATGGACAGCTGCCAAATTTGTATGAAAAATTATATTCACAAGCTAATGAAGCAAAATGGCTTCATTGGGCATACTGAAGGCACCAAAAAAATTTCATCCGGATTAAAAAAATATAAAAATTGAAGAAAAAAGATCTATTTCGTAGAGAAATGGTCAGATACAAAAAATACAAGATTTTTAATCATTTCTGAAAAAACTGATAAATTTAAACTGGCCCTATTTTCAATTGAACCCAACTAAGTCAATTTAACAACTTCTTCAAAAGATAAACGATGTATTTGCCCCCATGTCTACGTCATTACCGTCGATATCTGGGTGAAAACGAAAAAAAAACACTCACAAAAAGTAAAATTGGAACGTTCTCCACTTTTTTGCCCCAACTTGTTTCCATTCAACTTTTTTAACGACATATCAGCTGGGCGAACGAACAGTTGACGAACCGACAGATGAAGCCATTTGTGAACTATTTTAAGGATGATGATGAGAAATCAAAAATTCATGCCCCCGGGGTCGTACATGAATAGCACATTTTTTGCTGCCCCATCCTCACTCTGTTGGGTCGCTCCGGATGGAGGATTAACAAAAAAGCGTGGGAGAGCTTTTCCATATCCATCGATGACGACAAGATAATCTAAATTGTGAGCTCCATCTCTCGAACTTTTCTGGAGTCAGATTTGGATCGGTGGTTTTGAAAAGGGGGTTTGAAGCTTAATTTCTGGGAAATTGTCGTGGTTTTGAAGATGGTAGCGGGAAATGAGGAAAGTGCTGTGGAATTGTGGGAAAATTAATCTTAATTGCATCGATTTGATGGGAAGTTGATTGAATTGAAATGTTGAGCTTTGAATATTCTTTAAAAAAATTAAATTAAATTTGAATAAGAAACTTTTAGTATAGTTTCAATCATTTCAATCGGAATACAGAACTAGAGAATTACGTACAACGTAAAGCAAACACTTCCCGGCTGATATTTGTCCGGGAATGTCTCAACAAACAATCTAACAGCGATTAGGTTCTAAACGTGGAAACACTAACATCGACCACCTCCTCCCACGATCCAAACACCCCCTTAATGGCCTTAATATTTGACGCCGTCAGAAACACATTATGTATCATGAAATATTAACGTGTCCAATAGGGTGCCCAGAAAAAATGACCCCCTGCTCCACATGCGGAAAACGATTTTTTGGGTTATTTTAAGCATCTGTGTAAATTTTGAGCGAAATTGGATGAGATTAACCCATTGATACCCGAGCCTAAAGTTGGTGAAAAAAATGTTTTTCATACAAAAATGACTTTTTTAAATCGCTTATAACTTTTCAGGATCGAGTTTTACAGTTTTGGTATGTTCTACAAAGTTGTAGAGCATTAAATTTTCAAAAAGAATCTCACTTTTGGGAATATTTGGATGCAAGTAGCGCACCGTGCAGACCAAACCGTAAGAAACTTCGGTTTTCCATACATTTTTTCGGTTTTTCCCATACAAAATTCACCTCCGAGTATCAATGGGTAAACGATGACCGATTTTGCTCATATTTGGCCCAGAGTCCTAAAATAGGTCAAGAAACAATATTCAGCTTGTGGAGCGAGGTTTTGAAAATAAGTCCCATATTCTGGGCACCCTAGTGTCCAAACATACAAACTCACATACACACACACACAACTGTAGTTAAGACAATCACCCCTCAAACCCCCCCATCCTAAGCTTTGATGTCCCGATTAGAGCCGTGTCTTTGCCGCCGCCGAAGGTGTTTAATAATTTCCCATGCTTGTCACACAGCTCTCGTACAGACAAGAGACAATCCCAAAACCCTGGTGTATGTTCACTTTCCCTTTGATGTCTCGACTCCGGACTCCGGACTCTGGATCCTATCTCCCCGCAGACATCATCAGCCGTTTCTGTCGTCGTCAGCCGAGAGTTGGAACGTGAGACGAATGCTTTCTTGGGATTGTGTGTAATACAGAGAGCTTCTACATTTTTTTTTTGTGGAAAGAGGATTGTCCCAACAAACCGTAATGGATTGCCACGTCGTCCTGGGTTCTGTTGGTTTTGGGCCCTGGCCCAAATAAAGCTGGCTCGCAGCTGATAAGCGAAAGCTGAAGGATCAACGGAAAGCTTCAAATCTTAAATTTCTTAAATTTTATGATTTTTTTGCCATCCTGACATCTTAAACTTAAAGGAAGATCTCCAGGAAGTCCACATTCTACGCAGAACGTTGATTACAGTCGGTGGCCACAAGTCTTCATTAGAGGAATCTGGGCAAATGCTACTGCTACGCTCGCTGGGAAGGTGGACACGTTTCTGACACATTCCTCTGGGGAGTCAACCAGCAATGAGACTTGCCCGAGCCAACCAACGCACGTGATGATGATGGCCTCGCTGTGCGGTGTGGTGTTGTACAATCGTTATCATTATCCGCTGGGCATGACCGGAATGTCGAAAATGTCTTGCTCCCCAGCGGGAGGTAGGTCAGGCGATGAAGATTAGGTTGTTCTTGGCACCGACGATGCATTCAAGTTGTAGCGGAAGAGAGTCTTGTTTTGGAAGGAAAATTTGCTGGATGATTTCTGACTTTAAACTGAGGCTAGTACAAATATGATTTAATGACTTTGTCACTTAGCACAGGACTTAACTTTCTTATTCACCTATTTAACATTTAACTATACGTTGTTTTTTGGTTTTTGTTTTTTGTTTTTTGTTTTTTGTTTTTTGTTTTTTGTTTTTTGTTTTTTGTTTTTTGTTTTTTGTTTTTTGTTTTTTGTTTTTTGTTTTTTGTTTTTTGTTTTTTGTTTTTTGTTTTTTGTTTTTTGTTTTTTGTTTTTTGTTTTTTGTTTTTTGTTTTTTGTTTTTTGTTTTTTGTTTTTTGTTTTTTGTTTTTTGATTTTTGTTTTTTGTTTTTTGTTTTTTGTTTTTTGTTTTTTGTTTTTTGTTTTTTGTTTTTTGTTTTTTGTTTTTTGTTTTTTGTTTTTTGTTTTTTGTTTTTTGTTTTTTGTTTTTTGTTTTTTGTTTTTTGAAAATTATTTAATTTTGAGACTCAAAAATTGAAAATTTTATTGGAAGGTTTTATTTTTAAACCTTAAATCAGTGTCATTTTCCAAAAATAAAGTAAAAATAGTCACCAATTAATCACTCGAAACTCTCCAACAAAAAACCACGGTGTCATTGCCTCAAAACCGCATCGCTGTAACTTCCAGCCAAACCAAATACTCCAATCAATCTTGCAGTCAGTCGAGGTCCAGACTGGACATCGTCCCAACCGGAAAGCCAAACTCGAAAGCCACCAGCGGTCACAAGCAACGAGGAAAAAATATTGATTCAATCTATTCCCAAACCCAACTTCCATTTATCCAGCCCGATTTGAATGACCCTATCCCTTCCCTGCCTCCCCCTTAATGTAACCCCATTTCCTCCCGTTCCGACGGAAGCGACTCCCGGAATCGACATCCTCCCCCTTGATGACGGGTCCAAAATGGGTTCATGTTTCGCCGGGAAAGCTCGTTTCGGTCCTCGTCGTTGGAATCTCGAGGTCGGTTCCCAATTCGTTACCATAACCACACGAATCCCGTCAGTCCTTTACCCTGTCCTTCCCAAGGGGTTTGGAAAGAAGGGGAGAGGGGGGATTCCATTTTTAGGCACCAAACCGAAACACCGGGACAACGATTTGGATTCGTTGACGACGGGGAGCGAGACCTTCGTTAACTCATTATCCCATAGCCGTCGTGCAACGGTGGATGGGGTTTGTTTCCTTTTCCTTTTTCTTTCGCTTTTTTTTTGGTTTTAGCATGACGCGATACACACGTGTAACGATGTTACAAAGTCATCATCATTAATAACGGTAAAAAAGATTCAATGATTTCGAAGGTTATTCAATATGCATGTTTTAAATCAATCTGTTTGATGACCATATCAACGTTTTATAAAATAAACTTCCTTTTTTTGAAACGATAGGTTAAGTAAAAATAAGCAATAAATAATATTTGAGTGAGTTTTTTGAGCATTTTTTATAAATTTCTGGTTACAAAGTAGAAAATCATAACATCTCATTCAAACAAAAAAAAGTGATTAAGGAACACATCACAAAATATAGAAAACTATCATTTTTGAAACAGAGCAAGTCTTTTCGAAGTCGGCCGATTTCGGCCATTTTTATTTTTTGTATTTTTTTATTTGGCTTAAACTTTGTGGGGGCCTTCCCTATGACCAAAGAAGCTATTTTGTGTCACTGGTTTACCCATACAAGTCTCCATTTAATGTTGGCAACTGTCCATACAAAAATGATACGTAAATTTTCAAACAGCTGTAACTTTTGAGTGAATTTTCTGATCAATTTGATGTCTTCGGCAAAGTTGTAGGTTTTATTGAGGACTATCGAGAAAAAAAATAGATACATTAAAAAAAATTGCCTATATTTTTGTTTATTTTTTTTTTTCACGAAAACTCAATTTCCTAAAAAAATCCACAACTTTTGAGACAAAGAGAAGCATGCCCTAGTAACATTTTTAAACTTACAGGTTTTATCATGGTTCTGAAAACCCTCATACGGCCTAAATAGGTTTTTATGGCCTACTTAAAACCTAAAATGTTAATAGGGTGGTCAGAAAATCTGCCGCCGAGTTATGATTTTTTGAAAAAATAGTGATTTTTGAAAAAAAGAATCGAAATTTCATACAAAACAAAATTTGACGTAATTTTTTATATAAAATTGAATTTGCAATCGAAACGTACTCTATAGATTTTTTGATAAAGGACACCGTTTTCAAGATATAGCCACCAAAAGTTAGATTTTAGCGAAATATTTGCAGTTTTTCGATTTTTAAAAGTAGTAACCACGAGTGATCTTTTCTGAAAATATTTTTTTTTAAATTTCAGAATATTTGCTATAAAATTGTCAAAGAAACATTGAAAATTGGACCTCTGGTTGCTGAGATACAGCGGCTTAAACTAAAAGAAACAGAAAAATTGAAGTTTTCTAAGTCTTACCCAAACAACCCACCTTTTTTCTAATGTCGATATCTCAGCAACTAATGGTCCAATTTTTAATGATAAAACATAAAACATTCGTTAAATTTTTCGATCTTTTCGAAAAAAAATATTTTTAGAATTTTTGATTCGAGACTAGCTTTTAAAAAGGGCCAAAAATTTCATATTACAAAGTTAACCTTGATTAAAGAAAATTAAAAATATTTTTTTCGAAAAGATCGATAAATTTCACGAATGTTTCATGTTTTAACATTGAAAATCGAACCATTAGTTGCTAGTAAGACTTTTTGTAAGCTTCGGAAAACTGCAAATATTTCGCTAAAATCTAACTTTCGGTGGCTATATTTTGAAAACAGATCCTTGTTTCGACCAATCTGTAAAGTACTTTTCGATTGCAAATTTAATTTTACATTATAAAAAATTAGGTCAAATTTTGTTTTGTATGAAATTTCGATTTTTCTCCAAAAATCACATTTTTTTCAAAAATTCATAACTCGGCGGCAGATTTTTTGACCATACTTTTTTATGGCTCAAAAGTTGCAGTTTTTAATCCCCTAAAACATATTAAAAAATCTCGAAAATATTTTGGGAAAATAAGTTTTTGTGAAAAAAAGTTAATAAAAAAAATCAGCAGATTTTTTTCAGTGTACCTATTTTTTCTCAATATTCCTCAACAATATCTACAACTTTGCTGAAGACACCAAATGGATCAAAAAATTCACTCATAAGTTACAGCTGTTTGAATATTTACGTACCATTTTTGTATGGATAGCTGACAATGACACAAAATAGCTTCTTTGGTCATAGGGAATGCCCCCACAAAGTTTGAGCCAAATCAAAAAATACAAATAAAATCCATTTCCGGTTTTGGTAGAGAATTGCTCAACAGTATTGTAGGCAAAATAACAAAAAAAAGCAATACTCAACCAAAAAATGTTCAACCATCCAAAATAAATCTAGTTTTGCTGTGCTCGTAAATTGAACATAAATACAATATTCAACATCCAAAAAAAAAATACATCCTAAATCTTATGTTCAATATTTTGAATGTACTGAATCTGGCTTTAGAGGTATTTTTTTTTTAAAAAAGATCCTTTAAACAAACACAATAGCTTAGAGAAACTTTTCAAAAAAAAAAAAAACTCTAGATTTGTACATTTGATACTAAAATTAAGATTACAATTTTTTCCAAACTTGAAACTTTATAATGAAAGAACATGGTTTTGCAAAATATTTGCAATTTTTCATAATTGTAACAATACATGATTTAATACATTTTATTAATTTAACGTTTCAATACCCCCTCCCCTTACTTTATACGGGATTAGATTAAAAAAAATCCTAAAAATCTATTTGGTCACTAATTTTGAATCTTAAAAAGGTAATTCTCCGCCAACTCACACAGCAGTTGCCCCGACCCCTCTTCGATTTGCGTGAAACTTTGTCATACGGGGTAACTTTAGTCCCTGATCACGAATCCGAGGTCCGTTTTTTGATATCTCGTGACGGAGGGGCGGTACGACCCCTTCCATTTTTAAACAAGCGAAAAAAAGAGATGTTTTTCAATAATTGGCAGTCTAAACGGTGATGAGATAGAAATTTGGTGTCAAAGAGACTTTTATGTAAAATTAGACGCCCGATTTGATGGCGTACTCAGAATTTCGAAAAAACGTATTTTTCATCAAAAAAACACTAAAAAAGTTTTAAAAATTCTCCCATTTTCCGTTACTCGACTGTAAAAAAATTTGGAACATGTAATTTCATGGGAAATTTAATGTACTTACAAAGGTTTGCTTATAAACATCACGAGTTATCGTGATTTTACGAAAAAAAAGTTTTGAAAATGTTGATCGTCATCGATCATGGCCGTTCAAGGTCATCCGCGACAGACACGGACGACAAAACAAAGAGAAACGCAAAAAGTAACTTTTTCAAAACTTTTTTTTCGTAAAATCGTGATAACTCGTGATGATTAAAAGCAAACCCCTAATGTCTATAAATCAAAATTTTTGTAATTGTCTGCTCTACATTTTTGTAGAACATTGTTACACTCTAAAAAATAACCCTGCAATGTTAGAAAAAACACGAAATTTTAAAATGAAAAAATTTGTTTTAAATGAAAAAATGACCCTTCTGGGTCAATGTAGATTCGAAAAGTACATTAAATTTCCCATGAAATGACATGTTCCAAAATTGTTTACAGTCGAGTAACGGAAAATGGAAGAATTTTAAAACTTTTTTAGTGTTTTTTTTTTCGATGAAAAATACGTTTTTTTTCGGAATTCTGAGTGTGCCATCAAATCGGGCGTCTAATATTATATAAAAGTCCCTTCGACACCAAATTTCTATCTCATCACCGTTTCAGGCTGCAAATTATTGAAAAACACCTCTTTTTTGCATGTTCAAAAATGGAAGGGTCTCCTTTCCTCTAACTATCCCCTATCTATTAGCAATTTCGAAGGTTATTTTGTAACTTTTTTCCTTCCCCTGCTCAATTTTCTCTCGTGTACCAGTAAACTCTAACACCGTTTGAATTAGTCAGCTGTTGAAAGGAACCCCATATCTCAGCTTAGGAGAATAACTGCACTGATGTTTTTGCCAAAACAATCCAATAAATGAAATGAAATGAAATGAAATGAAATGTAAAAAAAATGGAAGGGGTCGTACCGCCCCTCCGTCACAAGATATCAAAAAACGGACCTCGGATTCGTGATCAGGGACAAAAGTTACCCCTTAGGACAAAGTTTCACGCAAATCGAAGAGGGGTCGGGAAAACTTTTCCCGATTTCGTGTGAGTTGGTAGAGAATTACCCATTTGCAATTTTTCTTAATTGTAACAATGACCTTAAATGACCTCTTGAACACGGGACGAAATAATAATTTCGATAAAAAATTGTCGGCAGAACTCTTAGCTTTTAATATAAATTTAAACACCCCTTGTCAGGATCTACAACAGACTCGAAGGATAAACATTGCAAAATGTATGAATAAATTTTCAAATAAATAAAACGTCACTTGTTTGCTGTAGATTCGTAAATAAATTATGTAAAAAATAAATGTTATTCTTATTTTGCTTTTAATTTTGTAAACTAAAACAAATACAAAACATTAAATATTTTTACCAGTGCCTCCCACTTTTCCCACACACATTCAACCCGCGCGTCGGGCCGTATCGAGTAAAAGGTCCTTTCCTTTCTTCTGCTTATTTTTTCCCGGTTTTCCACTTCATTTCCTTTTGGCTGCCTTGCACGCCGCCAAGTCGATCAGCCTTGCGACACACACACACACACACACTCGGTTTACCTTCAATTTGGCCAGATTATCCTTATCAACTTATCAAATGTGTTTGGTATGGAAATCACCGGCAGCGGAGTGAACGCGATGCAAAGGGGATTTCTTCGGAAAGAGAGTTCGCTTTATTTTTTGGGAAGCTTTGAGAGATTTTCTTTTCTGGCTTTGATGTGATTAGGGGCAAACCTGAAAGAAGGTGCGAGGGATTATCTGTCTTTTTTCAGAAAAAGAGGATCTTTTGACTTTTGACTGTAACAAGTAGAATAACTAACCTTAAATTACTGCAGACTCTTGAACAAAGTTAGACTTGTTCTATTTGTTCTGTGATCCCTTTTATTACCCCAAAAAAGGGTGCTCCAAAAAAGGGGATAATTTTTTTCCTTTTCGTACCCCTCAACGAAAGGGGGAAATCAAATATCCGCCCAGAGATCGACCGATAGCCATCTTCAAACTTATCTGGGAAAGCCCAAAGTTCACGCCAAAAGAATCCCAAATTTCGTTTACTCATCGTTTTACATCGCTTAGCAGCAGCCCATTAAGGGTGAGCCCGAGTCCCAAGTCTCGCAAGAAAAAGAAAACTGCTTAGTCCAAATTACATTCACTCCCCCAACCCAACGAGACCAAAACCACCAGCAGCTGGGGCCCCAACCTCGAGAAAACAAAATCAACACTGGGGCGGCGAAACACACACCGTTTTGCATAGCAAATTACAATCGGATGAAACCCCCTCGGACTAAGGCCGAAGGTACCTCCGGAAAATTTTGAGGAGGGAAACGGGGGTGAGAGTGGGAAAAAAGATAGACTTTGGGTTCAACATGGGAAGAAAACACGAAGAAATCAGCTGGAAATTGAATACAGGAAAATCGAATTAATTGAGGGGCTTTCTACTGGGTGAGTTTGCCGAAGGAAAAGCCAGGGAAAATCTCTTAGCCCCAAGGAACTTCTTCAGCTTGGGATATTTTCTTTTTCTTCATTTTGTTGGAAGCTGCAGTAGGACTAGAATTATGGTTTGCTACGCTTGAAATGAATTTATAGAAACGTTATGATTACATAATTTGAAGAATTTAAAGTCATTTCTTTGCTCTAATGCAGGAGTGCCCAAATTTTAAAGAAATTCAAAACCCGAACCTCACTGTAGACTAGAAGACCCTTAACCTCGTCACGTATTGTATTAGACCTCTCTTTAATTCTCGGGTAGTTAGGCATGTAATTGGAAAAGTTGAAACTCGACAGGTGCTTGTACTTCTCGCACCATGTTGCTTGTTATTTTATGTTTGTGTAACACCCCAAGTTTTCCTCCTTCCTCCCTCAACAGAGTACTAACAAAATACACCCCACAAAAGATGGGCAAATTCGTTTGCTGTAATCATGAAAAGTACACACCATTTCTAATAATATCGAACGGCACTCGAACCTGCTGTCGAGCAACGAAAATAGTTTGATGACCTTCTTCCCTTCTCTCTCTTCCAATACAGGTAATGGATCGTAATTGAAGCTCGCAATATCTGCCAACGACTTCGGCCACCTTCCCACCAAGACGAGACGATATCTGTCCGGGCAGAACCACCACCAGGTTTGGCTCCGTAATGCTCATCCATCAAAAGGCATAATTGCCATCCATTTCAATTTGGGAGAGCCTCCTACTGCGCGATGTCCTTCACTTCCCAAAAATGGTACCCGAATCGTGGTGGAGGCCATGGTGGCGATAAATTTGCCATTTTAATGGTCGGCAACGCACCGACCTAACGGCCAACGTAGAAGTTTGGTGCGTACCAGCCGGTGTGCCTTAATTGGGTAACCCGTTAACGGTCAAAGAAGAGCAGGCTTATGGTTTATTTCGAGTTGTTTTTTGTTCTGTTAATTTTCTAAACGAAATTGGAAGCTTCTCTATAATATTATACTCTAGCTTTTTAAGCTTTGTCAACAATGACCGGTATGTTTGCAATTTATTCGCTATCAGCGAAAACAATCATGTCTTAACAAGTAAGCGCGCACGGCGTTCGCCAACTGATAAGAGATCGCCAAACATCAAACAAAACCATTCCAAAGAACTACATATTATTTCCGCAGTTCCAATCCAGCTTGTACCTACTAATCATTACAATGATTCTTCTTTCGCTCGTCCTGCTTGGGCTGATTCTATTCCTGGCGATCCGCTACCTCTACTCCTACTGGGACCGCCATGACCTACCGCACGTCAAGCCGGAGATCCCCTATGGAAACCTCCGCCCCGTTGCCGAACGTCGCGCGTGCATCGGAGTGGCCATCTCCGAGCTGTACCAGCAGTCAAAAGAACAACTACTAGGAATCTACCTGTTCTTCCTGTTCTTATTACCTAATGTGTAAGAGTAAAGATTTCGTCTTTTTGTGTTGGTTGCTGATAAAAGTGGTTTTTTTCTTCTTTAAAAAAGGGAGAACTCTCTTAACTTGTGATTACTGTGGACAAAAGTCGAATTCTCCCATAGAAGTTGAATTTGTTCTTCTAGAAGGGAAAACTCTCATGACATGTGATAACTGCTGACAGAAGTTGAATTTTCCCTTTAAAGAAGAATTTTCCTTCTTTATACAAGGGAAAACTGGGATAAAAAAAACTAAAAGTTGATATTGCAAGCCTTGGAATATGATTTTAAATGCAGTAAGCTGCATTTCAAATTATTTTCAGCTGACTAAACGTTCTATTTCTTTTATATTTTGAAGCTTTTTTGAAAAAAAAAATCGAACAAATGATTCGAAAGTATTCTGGTAATATTTAAAAATGTGGAAATCATGACAAAAACTTTTCAAATTATTTAGAGAAAACGTCTTAAGAAATTGAAATTGAATTGTTTAATAATGATTTCGTTCAGTTTTTGCCACAATAGCTCAAACTTAGCATGATTTTTAGGTATGCAAAAATGTAAAAAAAAAATCCGTTTCATCATTCATTCGGCTTTACAAGTTTCCATAAAAATTGACGAGGTGATCGTACAAAAATGTTTTTTAACGACATACCTAATGATTTTAAATAAGATAAGAACTATTAATCAAATTCAAAAAAGTTCTTTTGACACTTTTGAATACAAATTTTAGTCATAACAACATATTAAAAATTACCATGTGTAAATGGATATGTTTATGTTTAAGATGACTTAGAGCGTCATCAGAAATAAGCAGTATGATCAAATTAAGTTTGCTCAAGTTATGTTTTTTGATGAAAAATGTGATTTTAGGGCAATGCAAGGGAGGGGCGGGGGGCAAAAAATAAAAAAAAACATAAAAATTGAAATAACAAGCCATATTTTCAACATTTGAATACAAAAAAGTGTTTTAAAATGCATTTTATACTAGTTAAGTTGTATTGCAATCATTAGTCTTCGAAAAATGTTAGATTTGACGAAAACAAAAATTTCAGCGTTTTTTTTTTCAAAAATTCTTATTTTTTTAAAAAACAATTCAAACATGCTAAAAATGATTCTGCATGCATGGGAATGCATTTTAAATTGATTTCAGCTGATTGCATTTAAATTTCCATTGAAATTTTGAAGTTTTATGGAAAATATTTTTTTGCCCCTGATTTTTGGACCAACTTAGAACAAAAACTTTAAATGAAATTTGACCAGCCTTAGCAAAATTTTAAAATTTATTTGAAAAAGTAAAAACACTAGTTCCATTTTTTTCGCAATTCCGAAACATATCTTTTTCATTGAGATGAGGAAATGTTCTTCAAATTTGCTTCAAATACATTGATGATAGAATGGTAGCTTAGAAAATATCGGGCCAATTATAACTTTATTTGAAGCAATTTATAAATAGAATCTAGTTTAAAAAATAAATAAATAAACAAAAATAAATAAATACAAAATGTAAGACATCTCACTTGTTTTTAATTTGATTTTAACAATTAAAACAGCGATGAATTACTATTTTTCAAAATGTTTTTTTAAATTTTTTTGTATACTGGAAAAATTACAAAAAAATTTAGCATTTTCTATTTTTTTTATGTACCCTTTTTTAAAAAACATTTTTTTTATATATATTTTGATACAAATTTAGTATGAACAGCGACAAAAAATTTACCCAGATTTGTATGGACAAAAACAAATAAAGCCAAATGACTGCTTTTTTCGTAAAAAATTACCATTTTGAAAAGTCAAATTTTTTGGAAAAAATTAAAATGTAAATTTGATTAATCTACTTTGATTTCTCCAGATTGCTGTTGGATGTTCATCTTTTACAAAAATAAATGTTTTCAAGCAGTTTAATATCAAATGCTTAATCCAAATGACCGATTCTTGGCAAAGCTACACCAAAATGTCACTTTTTTCAATTTTCAATGTGATTTTTTATATGAAAAATTTCATTTAAATTATGATCTAATAATTGCAATGTGCTTTAAATGCGTTTTCTTATCTGAAATGCCAAAAATATTGACCAAATAAGGTCTGCAAGTCATTGAATGGGAGAGGAGTTTTTTCATAAATCTACTCCTTTCGTTGTCCCGTCACGAAAAGAAATGGCTGGCAAAAACTCAAATCTCAACCAAATCTTTCAGTTCAAGGAGCAAAAGATTCGTTTTTCAATTTGTGATAATTTTGTAGAAGAGCAAAAGTTTTAAAAAATCAATCTGGCAAAACTGTGTCGATTTTTTTGGTGTGCCTTTTAAAATTCCAGTTTTACGATGTTGTCCCGTCACGCTACATTTTCATTTCAGGAGAAGCACCGGTATAATATTGTTCATTATGCATGCCATTTCTATGTTGGGAAATCAATTATCTTTTCAAATATGTAATAACACTGGGGGCCCAAGTAACAATTTTAGTTTTGTTGTAGTTTTGAAGAGGTTGTACAGAATACTTCGGAAAATGTATGAGAAATGCTTTTTAGTCCCACATGCTGAGTTAAATACGAGTTAAATAAGCAATAAAGCCAAAATGAACTATTTTAGGAGGTTAGCCAGAGCAAAAATGAAGAGTTTCATGAGACAGAATAATTTTATTGTATGCTTTGTTGATGCTTTAAAGAGCTCTACAAGATACGAATAATGCTGTCTAGCTGGGAAATAAGTTTTGTTGTAGCCTGAAAGAATTCTTAAATTCTTATAACAGAACAAAATGCATTTTCAATTACTCTGCAAGGAAACCAAAAGCCTGTATCGTAGACTGAAAAGCATGCATAATTATTTTATCGAAGGCAATGATTCTTCTTCTAAATGGAATCAGAAAATACTTTTGGTCGACAATAATTCACAAGTCAATAATATTAAAGCCATAAATATCAGTGATCAAATCTCTCATGTAATGCACTGTAACGGTAATGCCGAAAAAAATCATCGAACATTTTTATGAGATAGTTCGAAAAAATGGTACGCGCCTTCTCAAATCATTTGAAAAAGTTTGTTATTTTACCTAAAAAAATAATTTAAGCAAGGTCATTGCTCAAGAATTCAACATGGCTACGCTTTTCAGTAACATTATTCTTTAGGCAATATGGCGAAATTTATTAAATATACTTATTCTTGTTTGAAACTGTTTTAAATTCATTTCTTCTTTAAATGCTCTTTCTCAAAACTGACTAGGAATGACTTGTTTTAAGAGTGATTTATTAAGGTTTCAGTCAGGATAATGTAGCTTTCTACTGGTTTTATTCAAGATTCAATCGCCTAAGCTGAGACCGTAGCGCTTGCCTGTCATTGATTACTGCAAAACGATCCGACTAGAGAAATCGCCAAAATTTCACAACAATTCAATAAAAAACAACAGCGTTTGTTCGTTTTAATGGTGTTTTTATTACATAATATACACTAACCAAGCCACTTTATATACAATTCATTGTAAACACTATTACCATCACAGGTTGATAAGCGCTGCACTGTCCTGAAGAATAGCTTATTTTCACCTTTTCATGTTGTAGTTGATTATACCTTTGATCCCACCTGTACAACATACACTGGACAAATAATATTACTTTTTAAACGTTTAAATGATCTGTGAAACAAAAATCTTAACTGAAATTAAAAAAAAAAACTCAGCTTAACTCACTCAAACAGCACCAGCAAATTGCAAATGACAGCGCGTAGCAATACACGGCATAAAATCTGGATGGTTTTGTATAAGAAAACTTGCAGAATTCAAAGTTTTATCAATTTCTTTTTGAAAACCATTAGCACTTTAAACTGTTCTGATCAAGTCTTGAAGGTTTTCATTAAAAAGTCTGCGAAACACTCTAAAAAACAAAATGTGTAAAACGCCATGTTACGATATTATAAATTGCGAAAAAAAAACATAATTATGTAACTAACAGGATATCGATGCCAAATAAAATTACTATTAATTTCATAAAAATAATAATAAGCAACAACTGCACAGGCGCCATTTCTGCAATAAACGAATTGTTCACAATAAAAAATTCTGGAAATAAATCGGCAATTCGGTAAATCGGTAATCATTTCGTAGAAAAAAAACACAACCAAAACCACCAATTTATTCTTTTTATTATTCTCAGCACACTTTTTTAAACTTTTCGTCAAGAGATCACTTGTAACTGCACTTAAAAGCTGAATCAAAACAATTCGTCTCCTAGCACTGTGTTTCTCGTTCAACAACTGAATAAATTGAAGTGACA
The DNA here is from genome assembly GCF_016801865.2 of Culex pipiens pallens. Classification (NCBI taxonomy): domain Eukaryota; kingdom Metazoa; phylum Arthropoda; class Insecta; order Diptera; family Culicidae; genus Culex; species Culex pipiens. The sequence continues at coordinate 324,766 of NW_026292822.1, forward strand.
GTTCAAATCCAACAAGATTGGTCAAATTCCTTATGAAGACGAAAAAGGTTTATTGCAGACTTCGTCAAGATATTCAAGCTTCGCCATGTATTCTTCAGGAAATCTCGAAGTGTAACTAAAAAACTGAATTAAAACTTCTAAGTAGAATTCCTAGTCAAGTCTGGAAGAAACCTTGAAAGTATGTTGAAGGTTACGCTAGATGAAAACCTGTTGGCTTTGATAAAAGTTTTTATAAAACATTGTTGCATCCAATAAAACTGTTTTAAAACCATATAAGAATATACAGCATTTGAATTGTTACTTGGGGGGTTTCTTCTTTAATTGTGCCTCTACAGCCAAAACGCTGAAAAAAACTTGGGAATTTTTTGAAAAGGAGCCGAAGAATCGGTCAAATGATTTTTGAAGAAACCCGAACATGCTGAAATGATTTCAAACTAATTTCCATAGAATATTTTAAAGTATCTTGATCTAAAAAAATATTTTTTTTTGCCCCCTGATATTTCGAACCGAAAAAACGGAGGAGGGGGGGAAAGGGTGACAAAAACATTGGACAATATTGGCAACAGTCTTCAGACGAATGCTTCTATAATGCTTTGCGATACCTGTGTTATGATTGATTTTAGTATTTTAGTATTTTTTAAAGGCAAGGCAAATTTATACCTTATTTGATGAATTGAAATCCTATCTTGTTTTACCATAACGATCAACCTCAAATGAAACACTTCCAAAAATCTGCTGTCGGTTAACGATTTCCCCACCATTTTCAAACTCCAAGAGGCTTCCTCTATTCTTCATCATCTCCTGACGGTGTACTCTTCAACTGATGATGATGAAATCCTGTTTCGTGACTTTTCCCGGTATGTTGTGTTGTGTTGTTAAGCCCCAGACTACCCCGGCCTAACAAGGTGCCGAAACGAGGCCCCGTGTGTTCTCTGTTCAGCGCCTGAGAATCACAAAATATGCTGCTCCCCCCATTAAATGAGGGGGTGGTGGGGGGAGCGGGTGTTGCGTTTAATGCCACAGGGGAAACATTCAAAAGGTAGAAAGATAAAACAAAGGACGCACACGTGTGCTCGCATCGCTTTGTGTTTGTGTCGGTGGGGATGTAAAAATATTCAACCTGCCGTTCTCCCCAGTCCGTGAAAGTACGTGAGCCTTTTTCATCACTGTCTATCTCAGTTGCTCCCGTGAGAGTCATTTAAAAGTCAAATATTTTCTTTGAAAACTTTTGCAGACTTTTTGTTTATGTATGCGTTTGAAAAATGAGGGTGTGGTGGCTTGCACACACACACACGTGTGTGCTTTTTGCCTTCCTCACCTTACTGAGGAAAGGCTTTATATAGTTTTCGATAGAAACGATCCGATTTTTTTTTTTAGACAAGCAAGTCGTATTGCTGGATTAAGTCCTCTCCATTTAATCGAGGATCGGAAGGCACGTCGACGGATATGTTTTAAGGCTTATGATATGAAATAATTTTAATGAATGAAGCCCTTCCTACATCACCGTTGATCGGAAGGCACGCCGACGGAGAATTTCTGGAGAATCGCGGTCGAATTAATACTATATTTAAATCCCTAGATAGGTATCGAAAAAAGTGCAGTGCTTCTTGGGACGCGCAGTCCTTTTTTTTCTCTCTTTTGTGTCGCTCTTTGTGTGCATGAGGTGATTGGGCATAATAATTGAATAATGCCATCAAAAGTGCGGTGCTTCGGTGGACGCGTAGTCCTGTTTTTTCGTGATAATTTTCGTCTCTTTTGTGTTGCTATTTGTGTGCATGGGGTGATTGGTTTTATGTGAGTAGGTTTTTTATGTTATTATTTTTTTTTTTTTCTTTCTCTTTATTTCCTCAGTTTGATTTGCGATTCCTTTCCGTCGGGTCGTGTTTTTTTTTTTTCGCGATCGTCGTCGGTGTGTTTTTCGTTTTTTTTTCGCGTGCGTGTATGTGTGTAAAGGTGCGGCTGGCTCTGGTTGTCATCGATGACAATTGAGTCAGTCTGATTTGCGATGCCTTTCGGTCGGGTCGCAGGGTTTTTTCGCATTCGTCGTCGGTGTGCAATAACAACAAAACCTTATCATACCATTTCAGCTCGATAAACATCGTAACTCGTCGTTCGCTTCGTTAATCAGTACCCCACTAAACATGAATCATGTAAAACTCTTAAAAACATCTCAATTAAAAAGTCAGACTGTTAAATCCTTCATCATTTAATTACAAATAATTTTGGTTCTATCTTTCCACAGCCGGCTGTCTAAGATTAAACCATTTCAATTAAAAGTTAACAGCCGATAAACGGGAAATGTCTCATCCGCAGCATCCGATTGCTTGCCTTGAGAATAAAACATAATACCTTCAACAAACACTATGATTTTGGGTCGCATCATCATCTTCTATGATGAATCCTGACCAAACACCCTATCCTACTAACAAATTTTCAGGTTCCTGGCGCTTGTGGGGTGTAAGCACAGAGTAAATCAGCTGCCCTAGTAGCAACCTGCGCTAACTAACATTCCCGTCCCTTAAAATCGAGATCTACAAACTGACATGGCGGGCGCCGTTGGTGGCCAATGACTGTTACCTATTCGCAACTGATCTAGCTTTAGCAATCATGGTGTTTTATCTTTTCAGCGCATTCATACATGCTGTTGATAAGGGAATCACCACTAGATCGTCGAAGCATATAATCAGTAGTGCTGAAAGGATATTACGGTTCTGTTCAGCAACGGAGGGGCAACCATGGGTGATCTCTCATGCTCATGCTCATGCTCATGCTCCTCACCTTACTGAGGAAAGGCTATAAAATCACTCGAAAAATGAACTTCTTGATTTGACCTCCTAGACCCACCTTCACGTATACCTATCGACTCAGAATCATGTTCTGAGCAAATGTCTGTGTGGATGTGTGTAGGTGGGTGGACAAAAAAATTGTCACTCGATTATCTCCGGACTGGATGAACGGATTTTGACCGTATTAGTCTCATTCGATCCGTCTTGGGGTCCCATAGGTCTCTATTTAAAATCAGCAAGTTTAGTTAAGTACTTCAAAAGTTATGCTAAAAAAACGATCTTGACTACATTTCCGAAGATTGTAAAAAGGGTGGTTTTTGTAAGAAAACCCGTCATGCTATACATTTTTAGAAAGGTATTTAAAAGACCTTTCCAACGAGCCCAAAACATTGAAAATCTGGCAACCCTATCAAAAGTTATAAGCACTTAAGTGTTATTTATCCATTTTTTTAGGCCGGATCTCACTTATTTTGATAAAAATGTTGTCCGGATCTATTATGCGACCCATTGTTAGATGGGTAATCAAAAGACCTTTCCAACGAGCTCAAAACATTGAAGATCTGACAACCCTATCAAAAGTTATAAGCACTTAAGTGTTATTTATCCACTTTTTTGAGGCCGGATCTCATTTATTTTGATAAAAACGTTGTCCGGATCTATTATGCGACCCATTGCTAGATGGGAAATCAAAAGACCTTTCCAACGAGCTCAAAACATTGAAGATCTGACAACCCTATCAAAAGTTATAAGCACTTAAGTGTTATTCATCCACTTTTTTTTAGGCCGGATCTCATTTATTTTGATGAAAACGTTGTCCGGATCTGTCATGCGACCCATTGTTAGATGGGTAATCAAAAGACCTTTCCAACGAGCTCAAAACATTGAAGATCTGACAACCCTATCAAAAGTTATAAGCACTTAAGTGTTATTTATCCACTTTTTTGAGGCCGGATCTCATTTATTTTGATAAAAACGTTGTCCGGATCTATCATGTGACCCGTCATTAGATGGGTAATCAAAAGACCTTTCTAGGAAACCCAAAACATTGAAGATCTGACAAACCTATCGAAAGTTATAAGCACTTCAGTGTAATTTACACGCATTTTTTGAGGCCTGATTCCAGATATTTCGATGAAAAAGATGACCGGGTCTATTATGCGATTCGTCGTTAGTTAGATAATCTAAATAGCTTTCCAATGAATCAAAAACATCAAAGATCTGAAAACCCTATCCAAAGTTATTTGCACTTCAGTTTTAATAATATTTTTTAAACGATGGCCGAATCCATCATGCGAGCAATCGTTAGTTGAATAATCAAAAAGTATAAAGGCACTTTAAAAAAAAGAGACTCAACATATTTTTCTTTATTTTTATTAACAATGTATGCACCCCGCCGCCTCAATATCTCCATACCGGTAGAAAACAAACGTCCCTTTGCTGAGCTGGTCCGGCAGCGGTCCGTTACGGCGTTGACGGGGAGAGGTTCCGGCGTGTTCCGGATTCCAACATTTGGCCAATACTCGTAGTACTGCTTGCTCATTCTGGCTCAAGCACTGACCATTTACCCGGACGTGCCAGACATGATCAGCAAATGATTGACGTGGAACCGATGCCTAGAATCGAAAATTACACCACGACCACTTTCTTTAATCCTGACTCCGTGGACGAGTTTAGTCTATTTTTCCATAAACATGGCCGGGTGATCCGTCGTGCGGAGCGTGTAGGAGGTGCTGACGTAGACTTCAAGCAGGAAAATTAATTTCGCAGCTGCAGTAGTGCACCAGGTTGAACATCCTGAAAAATTTGAATTGCTTAAGTTACTCTTCAGATTCAACTGCATAAACGGTAAAACTTACGTAAGAATCACTTTTTTAAATTTGCTGCCTAATCTTCAAACTGGACCTTGTTCTGTGAGAAAATTACTTTCGGTCCTCCTCGTCCTCCTTTGAATCGTAAACAATCAGATCAGACAGATTTTGACATTTCAAAATGCAGTGGTTCCAGCGGTTCCAGCTTGGCAGACAATCGACGGAAACGCGCACGCATCCTGGTGGAGAGTAGCACTACCGCAACGATGTTCGGTTTGTTAGCGCGCTTGGCGAGCGTTTTTTATCCCGTAACGAATAATTTGGGATTTTTTCACCACCATCTCGGGTTTAAAAATTCTAAATCACTTAAAAGCAGTCAAACTTTAAGCAAAACAATGTAAATGGGCCAATGTGAATTTGTAAACAAGCAGGCTGTCCTGCTCATGTCAAATGTAAACAACCACTGACATGAGCAGGACAGACTGCTTGTTTACAAATTCACATTGTCCCATTTACATTGTTTTGCTTGACTTAATTTTAACAATAAAAAAAATAGGACAGCGAAAAAAAAATAATGTTTTTGTGATTCGACTATCCGAAGTGAAATTTTGCCAAAGCCTTCGGATAATCGAGTCTAGAATGTACTTTTTTTGAAACCGGGTCTCAGATTTTGCGATAAAAATATTGTATGCATTGTTGGCAAGGTTATCAAAATTTTGATAAAAATTTGATTAAGACCTTGCCGATAAGATTGAAGATCTGAAAACCCTATCAATAGAAATGAGTAATGAAGTTTAATTTTGTTGAAATGATGACATATATGAATGTGAGGAAGGCACCAACCACCTAAAGGTGGATTAAGTAACGTTTTTGTAAGCGCGTCAAATGTAAATTATGACACATACAGAGAGAAGCGCAGAAAAGATCAAGAGGAGAGCGAACTTTTTTTTATTCTTCTTTCTTTTTTTTAAACTTCAGGCCTCTCAGACGGGGGGGATCAGGTGCTTGAAGTGTTTTTGTAAGCTCGTTAGCTTAGTGAAATTTTAACGGCATACTGACGATTGTAAACAAAGAGATTTGGGGGCGCTGTTGAATGTGCCACAGTGTGGATGTTTAAGCTTTTTAGAAAAGTTTGGAGCTATTGTTTGAAGACACATTCAATTTTTAACTTCGAATTCCATGGACATTCGCTTCTACGATTTCACTCCACATTCATTGCAATTCAAATTCCATCATGCACCCACGCCCTCGAGGACGGGTGTACCCCATTTGGCATAATGGACATTTGGCATAACGGGTTTTCAAGATGGACGTTTGGCATAATGGACGTTTGGCATAATTGGTCCAAGACATCAGGGACGTTTGGCATAATGGACATTTGGCATAATGGACGTTTGGCATAATCGTTTCAAAACCCATCAAGGACGTTTTGCATAATGGACGTTTGGCATAATTTTTGCTAGCTTTTTTTTGTTCAATAAGTATTTATTTTTTGTAAAGAATAATAATTTATAGGTTTTTTTCTTTTTACTAAGCAGATAACTTTACTTTAAAAATGATTTTTGTTTTCAAGAAATCTAGTATCTTTGTCATTTTCTCCCAATAGATGTAATTTTTTTTTCCTTTTTTTCTTAATAAATCTTTAAAATGCAATTTTTCATAAATATAAAATGCATTTTTTTCATAAATATATAATATTGAGATTTGTCTTCATTTGAAATATTTTGCAGCTATTTTTTTGTATTCAATTATTCCTTCTTTTATTTTAAATTCAACCTAACAAAGTGATGTAAGTTTTGCCAGTCTTTGAAATTTAGCAATAAAAAATTTATACTGTTTACCCTTTCCCCTCCTTTTTCAAATTCAACCTAAAGAATGTATGTACATTTTGCTCTTATTTAACGAAATGCATTTAAATTTTTTAAAGCAATTTGCTCTTCTTTTATTTTAAAGCTCAAATAAGGTAAAATCTCTCAAAAAATGTGCAGTTTGTTTTTTTTTTCAAAATTTTGCATTCATTGTTTTTATGCAATTTTTTCTTCTTTAATATTCATCCTTAATAAGGGATGTACATTTTTTCTTTCTTTAAATATTTGACAAATGATTTATGAAATTTTCCCTTCTTTTATTTTAAATTCAACTTTTAGAAGGGAAAATCTCTAAAAACAATACTTTTCGAATATTTGACAATAAACTTCGATTATGAATTTTTTTATAAAATTTATATTTATTTATATAAAATTCAACTTATGGAAGGAAAAGTAAATTTAAAGATTCACATTTTGACACTCTTTAAATGTTTGACTATCGCAATATTTTTATGTTTTTCACCTACCTCTCTTAAAAATAACATTTAATCAGCATTTTTTTAGGCAGTTGTCCCTTCTTTAAGATTAGTATTGAATAAATAAAAGAAGGGAAAATTCCATAAACAACTTTATTGCAAAAATTAAACCAACAGAGAAAAATGTGCAGAAATTATATAAATGTTTAAAGACAACATCTATAAGAGAATTTCCCTTCTTCAAGTTAAATATAAAAAATGATGGGAAAATTGAATAAAAAAACTTAATTGTAAAATATTTAAAGAAAAGCAACATCGACATCCATTCACCCAAAATACAGGATCGAGAGTATAATTCCATCAAAATTTATAGAGAGCTCAATGCTAAACTCGATAGAATAATGGTACCAACTCACACCTGCAAAACAATTAATTTAATTAATTAATTGAAACAGTAAATCTGCAACAAGAGTCATACATCGAAATCTGACTACTCTTGTGTCACCAAGCTGCTGTGGCCAAGGCAGTTTAGTCATTGGGTTAGTCTATTATTAGTCTCTGGTTCAGTTCCCGTAGAGAACACTTTTCGTTTTGAAGGATGAACTTTTTCTTGAAAATGGACTCGAGGGCATAATTCTCTCGGTCATGTAGAACTGTGTTCTCTGTGTCAGTGAATCTTTCCGCTAGTCTCGTGTCGGATGAGTGCTGCCCAGTTCTAGGGTTTCTTTAGATTAAATTCGAAAAAGAAGGGAAAAATGTGAATTTATTTAGAAATTTCCTTCTTCAAGTAAAATTTTTATCAAAAGAAGGGAAAATTGCATTATAAAAGCTCAATTGTCGAAGATTTGAAGAGGTTTTTCTCATCATGAATTTCATATAAAAGAAGGGAAAATTTCATTTAAAAAATTACTCCTAATTATATTGAAAGGGGAAAAATCTTAAGCTAACAAGAGATATGTTAATTATTTAATAAAAATATCAAAATTTCATTGAAAAGATTTATTGTGAATTATTCAAAATGGAAAGAATTTACTATTGGGAAAAAATATAGAGATACCTAATTTTTTATAGAAAAAAATGATAATCTCTTAAAGTAATATAAAAAAGGTAAAAAATATACATTTTCATTCGTGAAAATGACAAATAATTAACAAAAAAAAACAAGCTAGTAATAATCATGCCAAACGTCAATTATGCCAAACGTCCATTATGCCAAACGTCCATTATGCCAAACGTCCTTGATGGTTTTTGAACGAATTATGCCAAACGTCCATTATGCCAAATGTCCATTATGCCAAACGTCCCTGATGTCTTGGACCAATTATGCCAAACGTCCATTATGCCAAACGTCCATCTTGAAAACCCGTTATGCCAAATGTCCATTATGCCAAATGGGGTACACCCCTCGAGGACATTACTCGTCCAGCGTCCATCCGAGCCGAATTCTCCAGAAACCGTTCATCGCCACATTCAGCACCAGCGGTCAGCACATTCTCGCACTCGACAAACATTTATCGATTCAATATTGACCCTGTGCATCAACATTGCCTTCGTCATCGCAGCGTCGGACCTGTTGATGGCCTCCGAGAGTGCAATCCGGAAAATTCACTTCCTGAGGCTCAACAGAGAGAGAGAGGGGCGAACTCCAGGTCAACCCGAAGGCGGCATCCCGGCTTATGAACTATTCAAAATTTATTTGCTCTCTAATGAACATAATTCAATCATGATTTATTTGCCAGCATTTAGAACACATATGCAGGCACAGATTGCCGGGTCGAGCACATCACATCTTGTTGCGGGGCAACGGATCATCCCATCCAGGCTAGAAACTGTTGCAGATTGTAGACCGCACACACACTGTCGGAGTAGTCGTAACTCAACTGTGCCCTCTCGGCCAGGGGCCAGGACTCTGGAATAAATCAAACGAAATATTCGGTGAAGTAGCAAATTTGAAATCCAGCTGGACGTCTAGCATGAATTGTGAATCGATTTCGAATTACTGTTGCATGAGGGAGTGGAATGGACGTTGCGGTTTTGGGCTGGCTGGAGTGGTCCAAATAATCGGTTTTAGAGTACTTGGGGGGTTGGATATCTCGGAAGAGTGCTTGGAACTGGGTCGTGAGATAAATCATGAATGCTGACTGGGATTGCTTTGTGATTGTGAATTATGGTTTCTGAGAAATTGACTGTTCCACATTGTGGAACTGAAACGATTTTTCTTTATTCAATACTTAAAATTAATAATATCACCGGATTAGTTACTATCTTAAGCAGCCTTGACCTTCCTCTGGCCAACCTTAAACTTAATACCACCCTTTGGCAGCAATGTTACACTGGAAGCGGCAAACTCAATCTTCGGTCCTTGCGTGGCCTCAAAGGTGAAGTTGGACAGCAGCATTATGAGGGCAGCTTTGGCCACAAACACACCCATTCTAATGCCTGTAATATGAAATTATTGTTATTGCTTGAACCACTCCAACGCCAAACCCACACTTACCGATGCAATTCCTCGGACCGTCTCCAAACGGCTGGTACGCATTGTCGTCGTAGTTCTTGCTTTCCTCGAAGAACCGCTCCGGGATGTAGCTGTCCGGATCGGGGAAGTATCGCTCGTCCATGCCGTAGGCAGAGATCGGAATGATGATCTGCGTTCCCTTCTTGATGACCACCTTTGACTGTGGCACCTGGAAGTCCTGGGTGCACTCCCGGTTGAGGATTGGCAGCCCGGGATACTTCCGGAGGGTTTCCTTCACGCACACATCCAAGTATCGCATTCCTTTGACAATGTCGTAGTTGATTTCTCCGTTGGACTTTGCAAGTGTTTCATCAATCTCCGCAACCAGTTGTTCCATCGCCTTCGAATTATGGCTAAGCTCATGCAGCGTGTACGTTATGGTGACGGACGTCGTTTCCGAACCTGCGATGTAGAACAAAAACACCTGCGCGGCACACTCCTCGATACTCATGGTATCTTCCCCCTTGAGCAGATCTTCCTTGCGCAGATCAACCAACTGCTGGAAGAAGTCCTTCCTGCTGACGTTGTTCTTCTCGCGGTACTCCATCTGTTGCTTCACCAAATCAATCATGAACCCGGAGATCTTCGGAGGAGTCGACGGAATCTGGATCAGCTTCAGCAGTCCCGGACACACAAAGGTGGCCGCACTCCTAATGTTGTTCGAAAAGCTGTCAGCCACCGCCTCGCGACCCACAACCCGGAACGGATGCTCCGGATCGTTCATCGAGTCCGCCTCAAAGCCAAAAAACACCGACGCAATAATGTCCACAATGTACCGCGAAGCGAGATCCCGCATCTCAACCGTATCACCCTTATCACCAACCACCCGCGTCAAATAATCTTGAAACCGCTTGCTCTCGTCCAAAATCGTCGGCAGCATGTTACGCAACTTCCCCGAAGTGAACGTCGGCGTGAGTTTATTCCTCAGCGTGCGCCACTTCTTCCCGGGCAGCGCAAACAGGTTCGCCGAAAACGGATCGTTCCGTTCGTCCACAAACACCCCACGATCATGAAAGCTGGCAAAGTCCGACGTCATGATCTGCTTCGCGAGTCGCGCATCGCGCACCATAATCGCTGGCGCGAAGAACAGGTAGATCCCCAGCAGCTGCTCCGTCGACTTCTTGTACAGCTCGGAGATGGCCACTCCGAAGCACTCGCGACGTTCCGCCACCGGGCGGAGGTTCCCATAGGGGATCTCCGGCTTGACGTGCGGCAACTCATGCCGTTCCCAGTACGAGTAGATGTAGTGAAGTCCCAGGAACAGGATCAACCCCAGCAGGGCTAGCGAGAGCAGAATCATTGCGGCGAGGGTAGAGTGTGCTGTTGTCCGCTGCCTAAGAACTGACCGACTGCGGAAATCGTTGAGCGTGTGAATGTTTTTGTTCAATGTCTTTGATCAGTCTTATCAGTTGAGGCGCTAGCGCGTGCCTGAGGCGGAGATAAGGGTTGGAAACAAAAAAGTTAACAGGTCATTGTGGACCGAACTGAAATTAGCACCGTCACGGTGTAGATTGTAGGCCTGATAAGCTTTGTTCGCGAAATTTCTCAAAACATAGCGTGGTTCACCTTAAAGTGACTGTTTCTAGAATCATTTCGAATTAGCTTACTTTGGTACTAAAACTCCGAATCCAATCACACCAGTCCTTGTACTAGCATCATTATCGAGTCTTACTCGACATTTTGTGATAAATTAAAAATAAGCATACCTAGCGATTTATGAAACAAAAATTTAAAAATATTTCGCTAAGCTCGAATATGTCCTATAGAACCTTCCGATGCAGTCCGGGAACATGTAATCTAAGATAGTTGCTATTATTCTGAATTCTATTCTATCACCTTTCAAATCTAGAGTTCTATAAACATATGAAACCCAATAGCTTATAGGACCTTTAAAACAAACTACAGAAATATTAAACTGTCACCAATTGATTTTAAAACATTTCCCAAACAAGAAAAGCAAAGTATCAATATCTCACCAGATAAGGGAGCTTAAATCTTTTGTTGGCGCAAACCCAAATAAAAATTAAAAAAAAATATATAATATTTCTCATTCCTGACCAACACTACCAAAGTTGAGTTGCTCGAATGACTCTTTCCATCCAACCCAGACAGTACACATGCAATGCACATACGAGTGGAAAAAGGAATAATAAACACCCGCTCATGAATAATGTAAAATCCGAGCCAAATGAGTGACAATTACTTGGCCCTCCTGGCCTCACCTGGTTCTCCACCCATGTCCTAAATTTTTTTGTTAGGGCAGTTCATTTTGGATTATGTTGCGTTGCGATGATGGTAGAAATCTCGAGTTTTTTTTTTAAAAGGTGCAATAAACAAAATTTTCAGTTTTTGCTTTTTATGTGTTTTTTTAATACCCCTGACTCAAGGCGGTTTCAAAAACACCCTTAAAGCAAAAACTGGAAATTTGGTTTATTGGACCTTTTCAAAAAAAAAAAACGTTACTTAATCCACCGGAAGGTGGTTGCTGCCTTCCTCCTAAAAGCCTTGCAACCACACACTACGAAAGCTTTGGCTAACGCTTACTTAGTAAAGACACTATACATCTGAGTGCTGCCATCTAGGTATGATAAATTTAATGAACCATTTGAAAGCACTGCAGTGTTTGTGTGCGTGCACTGAGCGTAAAGTTCCGACAGCTATCCGCCGGAGCTTTCAAATTATGTAAATAATGACCCTTTTTAGTATCAACCAAAACAGTTTTTCGATCATATCTTTTAAAGTACTGCACCAAGCCGGATGAAATTTAAAAAAGACTTAAAGAACCTGAAGGCAAATCCAAAAACATAGATCCGGACAAAATCGGTCGAGCCAGTTCCGAGAAAAGTGAGTGAGAAAAAAAATTCTACGTCCATCCACACGCACAGACATTTGCTCAGAATTTGATTCTGAGTCGATATGTATACGTAAAGGTATATCTGGGAGGCTTATTTAAAAAGTTCAATTTTTGAGTGATTTTATAGCCTTGCCTCAGTGAGGTGAGGAAGGCAACAACTCCAGAAATCATATTTTTTTTACAGTCCAGACTCGATTATGAGGGAGCGGCCTTGGCTGACTGGTTACGGTGTTCGCTTTGTAAGCGAATGGTTCTGGGTTCGGTGCCCATCTGCTCCCAACGAGAAAGTTAAGTACGCAGAATTTGAAATGATGAATTTGAACGAAAAATCAAAGTCGCTCGAGGCGGGGTTCGATCCCCAGTCTTTTGGATTGGTAAGCAAAAATGCTAAATACTAGGCCATTTATTTTATTTGTCACCGTCTTCGGCATTATGCCGCACAGACTGTTTATAGTTATAAACTACTTATAAACTAATAAAAAAAAATCTGTTTATAAATTCCCTTACATTTTACATCACATTCGAGTTCTGCGAACCCATTTTTGTCAAATTTGAGTTGTTGAATTGCCTTTTAACATACCAAATGCATTTTTTTTTTCAATATTTTTTCACTGTCATTTTGGCCACCATCTAGGATTTTAAATTTCTAAATCACTTTAGAGCATGTTTGCGGTCAGATTCAAGCTCAACGGTCAAAAACAATCAATAAAACAAACTTTTTTTCTTGATTCGATTATCCGGAGTGAAAAGAAAAATTATTTAAATTTATTTTTTAAGGTATTTGTGACAATTTTTGAAAAAAAATCGAAAAAATCAAAAATTTATTAAAAATAGAAAAATAAAAATTTATCAAAAATAATTACAGGTTCCAAAAATACAAAAAAAAATATAAAAAAATATGGGACAATTATAAAATAGGGAATCTTTATTTAAAGCACTAAAAATGATTTTTGTTGTTAAAGTTAGAAATTTTCCTTAATATTTTTATTGGATTTACCGATTGGACTGCTCATAATTTAGAAAAAGCCAAAGTTTTAATTTAGTAAGAATTGAGTTTTTCTCAGTATAACCTAATTAAAAGGTTTGCAGGATATTTCGTATAAAGTCGTTTAGCCGATATTTCGCCTAAGATTGGAAATCTAATTGTGAAGCAGAATTCAACGAATAAAAAAATGCATCAGGTTTTGCATCTATTTCAATCAAAACTAGTTTTGGACTATTTCAATGAAGATTTTGTCAATATCTGGGAGTTTTTGTATTTTTTCAACATGACCTGTACTTCGAAAATGAATTGGTTTGTTATAAATAAAAATCTGTAGTTTTTGCATTTTTTAAATGACCAGACAATTTAAAAGACGATTTTATTCATTTTTGGAATCTTTGCATTCTTCTCAACTCGATCAGTTAATTTAAGATAGATTGGTTTACAAAAAAGGTTCTGTTTTTACGTTCTTTCTAACATAAACATTTTGATTGCAGAAAGCGTTTGTATTTTTTTTTTTTTCAAAATGACCATTTGTTTGAAAATGTATGAGTTTTAAATTTCTTTTACTATGACCGCGGTTTAGAAAATAAAATGTAAAATAATAGCTTCTGTGTGTTCAAGCATACTTTTTTTGGTCTTTCAAAAATATATTTTCAGGTTATTGCATTTTAAACATAAACATTTCGCTTAACTTTTTAGCTTACATTTGGTAGATTTTAAACATTTTTCAAATATATATATTTTCAATAGATAAAACAGTAACTGGTATTGAAAGACCTTAAAGAAGATTTTCTATGCGATTTATTTTTATTTATTTTTTTCAAACAAAACTGGGGTTTTGGACTATTTTTAAATGGATCTTAAAATTTTATGAGATTTTTTGCATTTTTTCATTTTTAAAAATATTATTTTAATTTTTTTGAAATCCATTAAACATTAGCATATTTTCTCTGAAAATTATTTTATTATGAAAGGAAAAAAATATTTCTGTGATGTTAATTTGAATACAAAAGCGATTAAGTCCAGTAGAAATATTTTTCAATGATTTTCAAGTTACAAACAGCCAAAATTGAATACAAGCAATCCCAATTTTAAGCCAAACTTTGTTAAATTGTTTGCTCTTTTAGAAATAAATAAATTTTAAAATAAAAAAAACATAATGCGCATTACTTTAAAATTTTCAAAATGTGGCTTTTATTTACTTAAACTTTAATTACCCAAATTAAAAGATATTTTCTCAGCTAGGTATTCAATAATGATTGAGAGCAAAATTTCCTAAGGGAAATTATAATTTTCCTAGTATTTTCCAGCTATTCTTTGTTTATCAATTGACTCGGAAAATATTAGTTCGATCAGTTCAAAAAAAATGACAAATTTGTCACATTTCGAAATATTTTTTTTTTATAAAAGTTTCAAAACCGTGCATATTGCTTAAGATTGTAGAATGAAAATATTTAAAGTGAATTATTCAACTATTTGTTTTTGTTTTTTTTTTGTTGGAATCTGACGCCGATTAAGAAAAAAATGATCACCCTTGTCAAAACCTCGATGATCCTTTAACGACCACCGCTGATGACGTGAACGTCGATGTGGTTGTCTGCTGCCCCCATCAACAGCTGCTATATACCTAAGTGAAAAAACGGGGTTGGGAAAGTGTAGTCTGGAGTGCAATTATCCACGGTAATGATCGAATTGCATGAGGACTAAATAGTGGGAAAAGTGAAGAAAATTTCCTGTGGGGGAGTGTTTTGCAGTGCTGCCAGCTGGAAATGTTTCGGAGTAAAAGTCACGCGTGGAATTTGAGTTTACATTTAATTGTGATTGTGTTTCTTTATATTCCTTTTATTTTTATTACTATTTCAAACCAAAGTTCGATCAAATTTAATGGATTTTATCGTCCTTCCCACAAAACATTGCCCTTTGGCAAAACGACTGTGAAATCCCACATAATCTTCGATACTTTTTCCCCCTCCTTTGAAAAAGCATTTTACGCGCCAAACTTTGCCACCATTAGCAGGGCTTATCAAAGTTTCAAAATTGCGTCGCGAAACGCGCCATTTTCGGAAAACCACATCAACAACACCAGCGACAACGACAGCCAAAAAAAAAAGCATCCACTAATAGCTTTTCACCCTGCGGAGGTTTGCTTTTTTCGTGGAAAATTTCCCCGCCATCCAAAAATGGGCCCATTCCTCGAGTGGGCCATTAAAAACCGGTTGTACCCGTTTTTTTTTGCGGGTGGGGGGAGGAGAGTGGGCCGAATCTTTATCTCAATAAATCATAGCTGCCTCGCAGCGAGCGAACCAAGCCTGCAGGCAGATCCTGGCCGGGAATCCTTTTTTTTATCCTGAGAAGGGCCTAAAGGCAGGAGCAGCCGCAGCACGTGTGTTTAGGTGGCTTTCAGGTGGCATTTTTTTTTTTGCTGAGCTTTTGCCTGAAACGTGCCGCAAGCGTTTATCACCAACGTGTACATCAGCGCACGACGACGAGGGGGCCACGTGGAAGGACATCAACAAGGGTGGTGGGGAGAAGGGGGGTAGGATGGATTATCAGTGGAATGACACTCGACAGTTACAACGATAACGCATTGTTGGAATTGTGTGCCTTTTTTGTACGAGAGTGTGTGTCAGAAGGACTTAAATGGATTGCTGATAAGCTGTCATTCTGGGAGAATCGAAGTTGAAAATTACTGAAATGATTCTCGTGATCACGGATACCTAATTGTGCACTTTTTGGCGTTAATTGGATTTCGAACCACTATTGTCAAACTGTTTGACAAGTTTGTCAGTAACCCTTGGCAAAAACTGTCATTTTGAATCCTAGAGGTCACCTATGTGTAAACTAATATTAAATCGGAATAGTTGTAATAATCCCTTGTTGACGTGGATTAGTTCTACCTTGTCTTGTCTCAGATCACGAATCCTAGAGGTTATTCTTTGTAAACTTACATGGATTTGGGATAGTTGTAACTATCTCTAGTAGATTTTCACGAATTATGTACTTTGTTGTGTCAAAAAGGAGAAACATGAACGTCCTAATACAAACTTATGGGAAATTTGGTAAGCCTTTCATTTCGTGCTTTTTTTCTAGCAGTGTATTTTTTAAGAAATTCCGTCAAATTTCCTACCAGTTTATCTTTGGGCACTTTTTGATACGATGCAAAATTTTGATAAATATTTGCAACAGTCTAATAACCCAAACAATTATTTTACACTAGTCATCACAAGGATCCTTTTTGAGGAGCGGCCGTGGCTGACTGGCTACGGTGTTCGCTTTGTAAGCGAATGATTCTGGGTTCGATTCCCATCTGCTCCCAATGAGAAAGTGAAGAACATAGAAATTTGGAATGATGAATATGAACGAAAAATCAATGTCCCTCGAGGCGGGGCTCGATTCCCCGTCCTTTGGATTGGTAAGGAAAATGTTAACCACTAGGCCATGACGACTTGGTGAGCTTGGACTTGAATTAGGAATACTGTTACAGAGAGCGAGTTATGGCGCTCCAGGGCATTCGTGGAAATACAATGTCCCATCCCAGAGGGTCCCGGAGTACCGAAACCTTCTTCAAACAAATCATGTCTCTGCTATACGACTTCACGCAGTAGGCCTGGCCACTTTAACGAAGCAAGAGATGTTGATGAATGACAAGAAGAGTGCTAGGCGTAATCTAACCTAAGGCACTCTCCAGGATCCCTTCGAAAAAATTGATTTGATTAGATTAGATAAGTCTTCGTAAGGATCGTTTTTGAAATGAGGTAAAAATATATATGTAGACTACATGTAGTTTTATATCAATGCAAAAATTTACAGAAGATAATTTCGTCACTGCATGAAAAAAAATGATCAAATTGATTCAGAACTGGGTTCATTTGATAACTTTTAGGCCACAAATCAGCAAGATTTGGGACTGGTTGATTGAGTCATTTGGCGCATTTCTTGTCAATTTTATAAGTAAGTTGCAGGATTTTTTTTTTAATTCTGATTTTTGACTTTTTTATGTCCATTTTAATTATTAAAACAACACAAAATCTTTAAAACTGCGAAAACTGTTGAAAACTTTCTCACAAAAAAAATATTCAAAACTTGTCAAAAAATTGATTTTTGCATTTACGATCAGTTTTTTAAGAATGGCGTTAGAAGTGAGCATAGTATAATTATTTTTTCGAAAGAGTTTTAAAGAATTTTTTATTTTTGTTTTATTTATAATTAAGTGAAACTATTTTTGTACTTTTTCTATGACCAATAATAGTTTAGGTAAATGAACAGAACTAGATGCTCAATCATGATAAATTTTGCTATAATTTGTTAGCTTATTTCATATTTCTAAGGATTCGTTAAATAACTTGCTGATTTGGCTTTGGATTTCATCATACTCACAACGAAAAAAGAAAAAAATCCTTCTTCAAAATTGAAAAAAAATAATTCGATGCCCGTGTGCTCTCTATTTCTACACCCAGAACTGGGCATCAGCATACGAGAGAATAAAGAGCACGATTCGGTAGTAAAATGGTACTGTGTACGGACTGAGAGGATAAATCCCGAAATTACCGAGAGTATTTTACTCATGGGTTCATCTTCAAAAAAATGTTCATCTATCAAAAAAAAAGTACCGGTACCGAGACTCGAACCCAAGAACAATATTTCGTTTAAATCAATTAGGCCATTGCAAATTTTTTTTGAAGTTTATGTCCCTCATCTCTAATTAAAAAAATAAAATAGTTTAAAAAAATAAATTACAGGCCACGGTTTCAACATTTGAATGAAAAAAGTGTTTTAAAATGCATTATAAAACTGTCCAGATGTTTTAAAATCATAAGTTTTAAAAATTTCTAAGTATTGACAAAAAAAAATTGTTCGAAAAATACTTTAAAAAATATAAAGATAAGAAATTTTAATTCATTGTGAGTGAATTGCCCTTACGACGATTGAGAATATTTTTCATTGTTTTGCTTTTTTTAATTATGTTTTGCACTGATTTTCATTTTCATCAGTATTTTTTTACTTATTTTTTATTCGTAAAATTAAATTTTATATTCTAGAAAAAAAAATTGCACAAATTTATACAAATGTTTTCAAACCTTGATAGAATATTATATTTTTGTTTTTAACTGTTTTTTTTTTAATTGTTATTAAGGCCGTTGCAAATTTTTTTTGAAGTTTATGTCCCTCGACTCTGACCAAAGTTGATGGGGGTGGGTTTAAAAATGCATTTTACACCTGTCCAGATGCTTTGCAATCATTATTTTCAAAAATACGTAAGTATTGACGAAAATTTACTTTTATGCAAAAAAACAAGTTTTTGCGGTGCTGTACATTGGAATTTCATAATAATTCAAAATACTTTTAATCCAGCCCAAACATATATATATATATATATATATATATATATATATATATATATATATATATATATATATATATATATATATATATATATATATATATATATATATATATATATATATATATATATATATATATATATATATAATATATATATATATATTTATATATATATATATATATATATATATATATATATACAGGGTGTTTGGTTCATGGATGCGGATACTTGGTGGTTGCCTAAAGGACCCCGAAACATGAAAAAAAGTCTTCTACGGCATGGTCGAATTCTCATCCTAAACCGAGTTAAGTAGAATTTACTGTTTTGAGGAGTTTCTACACTAAAATCGATTTATCTCATGATTGTGATCACGAAAAGCTTCGCTTCTGATTTCATGTGAAAGCTGAGTAAATTTCACGATAAAAAATGATTTTTGAAATTTTTTAAACTTTAGTTAAGTCTGCCTACAGAGCCTTTACATTTTTTCCTTGCCCTAGTGTTGTTGGTTTTTTGCATTTATTTTGCGTAAATGGCAGGTAAATGGTTTGTTTTATGTATCAAAACGATGCTCCTAGATCCTCTCTACAATTCTCTCTAAATAACCATTTCCCGAATTCTTTTCCTAAAGCCGCTATTTTAATTTTATTGGTGAAAAAAATCGAAGCCAGAAAATCTGATATGGTACCTTAATAAATCAAACCGACGCCTGACAGAGCATCGCGCAAAGCATACTTGATCAACGCGCGCGCGGCCGCATGTTTGCTGGAAGGAGGGTGACAGTAAGAAAACAAACCACGTGTGCCCATCGCATTGTGGAAAAAAGTTCGTTTCAGAATTGTTTCATTACCGGAGGTATTTTATCTCGCGTTCTTTTGGCCAACAGGTTAAAACATAAGTTAAGGGACGGCTATTTAAGGGAAAGAAGGTGTTAATTATTAAAATGAGCTAAGATGCAATAAGTGCGGCATAGGGCCTCGTTGAAGGATTTCCACTGTTGTTCAGTGTGCGGATCGTTTGATCCACACAGGTGATACAACAATAAATAATTAAGCTGATTAAACCAAACATTTAAAAAAGCCCATTGACAATGCAAATAAATGTTCAGTTAGCAGGAAGTAGATACTTTGCTTTTTTAGAGTTCTACTTTTTTTACATTACAAAAAGGATAAGTTGGATTGTTTCTTGCGTACATAGGACAAAAGCATACATTTCCATCAAGCACCAAATGTTGGCATATCAACACCCTTTTGTTTATTTAAAACTTTTGAAAAGCGTTTTTAATTGAATAGCTCAATCAAGACCTTATTCGGAATGTGATCTTACTTTGATAAAAAATATCGAAAATTTCAAAATAATAGTACATTTATTTATTTTCTGAGAATTTAAGGATTCAAGAATTTAAGAATTTAAGAATTTAAGAATTTAAGAATTTAAGTATTTAAGAATTTAAGAATTTAAGAATTTAAGAATTTAAGAATTTAAGAATTTAAGAATTTAAGAATTTAAGAATTTAAGAATTTAAGAATTTAAGAATTTAAGAATTTAAGAATTTAAGAATTTAAGAATTTAAGAATTTAAGAATTTAAGAATTTAAGAATTTAAGAATTTAAGAATTTAAGAATTTAAGAATTTAAGAATTTAAGAATTTAAGAATTTAAGAATTTAAGAATTTAAGAATTTAAGAATTTAAGAATTTAAGAATTTAAGAATTTAAGAATTTAAGAATTTAAGAATTTAAGAATTTAAGAATTTAAGAATTTAAGAATTTAAGAATTTAAGAATTTAAGAATTTAAGAATTTAAGAATTTAAGAATTTAAGAATTTAAGAATTTAAGAATTTAAGAATTTAAGAATTTAAGAATTTAAGAATTTAAGAATTTAAGAATTTAAGAATTTAAGAATTTAAGAATTTAAGAATTTAAGAATTTAAGAATTTAAGAATTTAAGAATTTAAGAATTTAAGAATTTAAGAATTTAAGAATTTAAGAATTTAAGAATTTAAGAATTTAAGAATTTAAGAATTTAAGAATTTAAGAATTTAAGAATTTAAGAATTTAAGAATTTAAGAATTTAAGAATTTAAGAATTTAAGAATTTAAGAATTTAAGAATTTAAGAATTTAAGAATTTAAGAATTTAAGAATTTAAGAATTTAAGAATTTAAGAATTTAAGAATTTAAGAATTTAAGAATTTAAGAATTTAAGAATTTAAGAATTTAAGAATTTAAGAATTTAAGAATTTAAGAATTTAAGAATTTAAGAATTTAAGAATTTAAGAATTTAAGAATTTAAGAATTTAAGAATTTAAGAATTTAAGAATTTAAGAATTTAAGAATTTAAGAATTTAAGAATTTAAGAATTTAAGAATTTAAGAATTTAAGAATTTAAGAATTTAAGAATTTAAGAATTTAAGAATTTAAGAATTTAAGAATTTAAGAATTTAAGAATTTAAGAATTTAAGAATTTAAGAATTTAAGAATTTAAGAATTTAAGAATTTAAGAATTTAAGAATTTAAGAATTTAAGAATTTAAGAATTTAAGAATTTAAGAATTTAAGAATTTAAGAATTTAAGAATTTAAGAATTTAAGAATTTAAGAATTTAAGAATTTAAGAATTTAAGAATTTAAGAATTTAAGAATTTAAGAATTTAAGAATTTAAGAATTTAAGAATTTAAGAATTTAAGAATTTAAGAATTTAAGAATTTAAGAATTTAAGAATTTAAGAATTTAAGAATTTAAGAATTTAAGAATTTAAGAATTTAAGAATTTAAGAATTTAAGAATTTAAGAATTTAAGAATTTAAGAATTTAAGAATTTAAGAATTTAAGAATTTAAGAATTTAAGAATTTAAGAATTTAAGAATTTAAGAATTTAAGAATTTAAGAATTTAAGAATTTAAGAATTTAAGAATTTAAGAATTTAAGAATTTAAGAATTTAAGAATTTAAGAATTTAAGAATTTAAGAATTTAAGAATTTAAGAATTTAAGAATTTAAGAATTTAAGAATTTAAGAATTTAAGAATTTAAGAATTTAAGAATTTAAGAATTTAAGAATTTAATCATTTAATCATTTAATCATTTAATCATTTAATCATTTAATCATTTAATCATTTAATCATTTAATCATTTAATCATTTAATCATTTAATCATTTAATCATTTAATCATTTAATCATTTAATCATTTAATCATTTAATCATTTAATCATTTAATCATTTAATCATTTAATCATTTAATCATTTAATCATTTAATCATTTAATCATTTAATCATTTAATCATTTAATCATTTAATCATTTAATCATTTAATCATTTAATCATTTAATCATTTAATCATTTAATCATTTAATCATTTAATCATTTAATCATTTAATCATTTAATCATTTAATCATTTAATCATTTAATCATTTAATCATTTAATCATTTAATCGTTTAATCGTTTAATCATTTAATCATTTAATCATTTAATCATTTAATCATTTAATCATTTAATCATTTAATCATTTAATCATTTAATCATTTAATCATTTAATCATTTAATCATTTAATCATTTAATCATTTAATCATTTAATCATTTAATCATTTAATCATTTAATCATTTAATCATTTAATCATTTAATCATTTAATCATTTAATCATTTAATCATTTAATCATTTAATCATTTAATCATTTAATCATTTAATCATTTAATCATTTAATCATTTAATCATTTAATCATTTAATCATTTAATCATTTAATCATTTAATCATTTAATCATTTAATCATTTAATCATTTAATCATTTAATCATTTAATCATTTAATCATTTAATCATTTAATCATTTAATCATTTATTTTCAGAAGCTTCATGAAATTCAAGGATAAGCCGTTCATCAATGACAAATGTATTCGATGTGGTGAAGAATATCACTAAGAAAAACATGGAAACATCAGGTGGGAAGATTTTGCTGTTGCATGTGGAGCATTGTGATATCATTTCCGTTTTTCACTAACTGCAACTACGAAGTTGACTTTATAGCTGTCGGCCACCATTGCATGTACCAACCACTTGTGTCTTCCTTTTAACTACAAGGACTTCGCCACCCTGGGCTCCTAAGTGTTTGAGTACGGCACGGAGCGACGGCGCCGGATACCCATATTTACACAAAGAATTTAAGAGCGCCCGCCGCGGGATTCGAACCAGCAACCTCTGGATTGTTAGTCCAGTGCGCGGTCCGATTGATCCACACGGGCGGGACTAACTGCAACTACTAAGCTTAAAAAATAAATGTAAATTAAAATAAACTGGATTCAGGTTGACCAAAAAAATCAATAAAACTATTAATTGACTTATTGTTAATCAAGTATTTGGTTATGTCACCTAAGTGAAATCGCAACGATTATACAAATTTCCTTAGTGAGTACATTTAAATAACCAAAAAATGGTAAAAATTTGAACAAAGTTTGAGAAGAATTTGATCGAATACTGAAAATAAATTCAAACTGTGTGGTATCCGATCATTGACAAATTTTGCAATTTTAAAATATCAAAACAATACATTAAATTGGTATGATATCAAAATTTTGCTCCTGAATAATCCTCAAGACAAATTTTAAAGGGAATACCAAAATTTGGTATTGATACCTGAGAAAGGTATTATTACGCATTTCCCTTGTTATTTACCCTTGCTCGGTTAGTACCAACCACTAGTATCTTACTTTTAACTACAAGGACTTCGGCATCCTGGGTTCCTAAGTGTTTGAGAACAGCACGGAGTGACTACGCTGGATTGTGAGTACAGTGCGCGGTCCGATTGATACACACGGGCGGGGCTTAACGTTAGTAAAGACATAAATTGAGTCCACTTTGTGAATGTGTTAATGGCAGCAGGCGTGATTGAATGGTTACGCTCTCCGCTTTGTAAGCGGATGATCATTGGTTCGATTCCCATCTGCTCCAACCTTCCATCGGATGGGGAAGTAAAACCTCGGTCCCGGCCTTGGTTGTTGTTAGGCCGTGTGGGAATCGTCTCCCTGTTATAAAGATAAACAACACAACAATCCAAGGCTGCTCCGGTGGAATCAATGGCGGCGGTTGGACTCGCAATGCAAAGGTCGTCTGTTCGAATCTTGAGGTGTAAGGTTTCTTGTAGTAGAAAGAGGTCTGGAAGAGGAGAGCCCCAATCAAGCCTTTGGACTCCTTGGTTCGAGCAGGAACCTGCAATAGAGACCACAAAAACCTGGAGGGTGACATTGGGTCTGGATGAAGAAATTGGGTCATACAAAAATGCAGAAATTTGTATGACCCAATCTCACCCTCAGACCCAATCTCTAGCAGGGGTAAATAACACAGGAATACCAAATTTTAGTATTACTCGGAATACAAAATTTTTGGTATTTCCACGCCCATGGAACATCAGATTTTGGCATTCTTGTGGTCTTCCACACACATGATTCTGGTATGATTTCATGGTATTTTACCATCTATTACTGGGCTACCAAGGGCACATTTTTGTCGCTGTAATTTGCAAAAGTAATACCAAAACTTGGTATTTTTATGTCGTTTTTAGTGCAACAGTTGCAATTAGTAAAAAAACGGAAATGATATCACATGCTCCATATGCAATAGCAAAATATTCTCACCTGATGATTCCATGTTGATCTCAGTGATATTCTTCACCACATCGAATACATTTGTCTTATCGTTGAAGTTCTGAAGCTTCTGAAAAATAACAAGATTCATTAATGAATGTTATTAAAATGAAATTGGGTTCCAGTCACCAAAAATTTAATAATAAAATCGATTGACTCGTTAATGAAAGTATTTTTTTCATCCCGACTTAGAGACATTTTAATGATTTCATTTTTGTTAACTGGTTTTTTCTTCAAAAAAATCAAAAAAACATTTTTAACATTTTTGGTTTTCAAGTCATTTTAGCGCACCTTTTTGACCTTGTCAAAATTGATCAAAATTCTTCCATAGTTTCTGAAGAAATTGATAAAAATCTGTAATACCAAAATAATACCAAAATGTGGTATCCTGATTTAGATTTTTTTTTCACAATTTTCAGTCATTTCTTTAGGGGGTTTTCCAAAAATCTTTCAAATCAAGTTTGACATTTTAGTTTTTTTTCAGTATTCGATTTGAGACATCTTTTTAAAGCAAAATTAATGACCACGTCAAAATTGGTCAACATTTTCCCATAGTTTCAGAAGAAATTGATAAAATACGTAAATACCAAAATAATAACAAAATGTGGTTTTCGGTCATTGACAAATTCTGCAATTTTGCAATATCAAAACAATACCTTAAATTGGTATGATACCAAATTGTACTCTTGCATGATCCTAAGAAAATTTTTTAGGAAAACGAAAATTTGGTGTTGATAACAGAGAAAGGTATAATTAGGCATTTCCTTTGTTATTTACCCATGCTCGGGATGTCACCCCTGCTGACGGTATTTGTTTTTTTGTGAATGTCTGCTCTGATATTCTTCAATGGAGTTTCCCTACAAGGAAACCGAGGAAGATTTATTTTTATTTACCAAAAACATTACAAATCCATCTATTGGATAGCAAAAGATTTTATTGAAAGAATGTTTAATTCGATAAGAATTCATGCATGGTGATCATGAATAAATTAAATAAATAAACACTTCCTTAAATAAATAAAAAAAGTAAGCATTTCCTTAAATAACTAAATCAGTGTTTATTCTACCAAAAGTTTTTTAGGTTTCTTTAGAAGTTTTGTTATTCTATGCGTGCATTTTTTTATTTACTTTAAAACGAATTGCAATGTTTGAAAATGATTGAAAATATCAATTCACGTGTATAAACAAAAATCTCTCA
The DNA here is from genome assembly GCF_016801865.2 of Culex pipiens pallens. Taxonomy (NCBI): domain Eukaryota; kingdom Metazoa; phylum Arthropoda; class Insecta; order Diptera; family Culicidae; genus Culex; species Culex pipiens. The sequence goes on from NW_026292822.1 coordinate 350,170, forward strand.
TAAAACGATTTTCAACATGTTATGATTAAAGCACAGAGGTAAGAAACCCTTTCTATTAAATTGGCTGATTTTACATTTTTATCAAATTATGATCACATTCCGAATTAGGTCTTGATTGAGCTAGCCGGGAACCATGGTGTAGGGTTAAGCGTGGTTGCCGCTCACCCAGTCGGCTTGGTTTCGATCCCAGACGGTCCCGGTGGCATTTTTCGAGACGAGATTTGTCTGACCACGCCTTCCATCGGATGGGGAAGTAAATGTTGGCCCCGGTCTAACCTAGAGGTTAAGTCGTTAGCTCAATCCAGATGTAGGAGTCGTCTCCCTGGTTCCTGCCTCGGTGGAGTCGCTGGTAGGCAGTTGGACTAACAATCCAAAGGTCGTCAGTTCGAATCCCGGGGTGGATGGAAGCATAGGTGTAAAAAGAAGTTTGCAATTGCCCCAACAATCAAGCCTTCGGACATCTAGTTTCAAGTAGGAATCTCGCAATCGAGAACGCCAAGGCAATGCTGTAGAGCGAATAATTTGAATTTTGATTGAGCTATTCAATTAAAAACGCTTTTCAAAAGTTTTAAATAAACAAAAGGGTGTTGATATGCCAACATTTGGTGCTTGATGGAAATGTATGCTTTTGTCCTATGTACGCAAGAAACAATCCAACTTATCCTTTTTGTAATGTAAAAAAAGTAGAACTCTAAAAAAGCAAAGTATCTACTTCCTGCTAACTGAACATTTATTTGCATTGTCAATGGGCTTTTTTAAATGTTTGGTTTAATCAGCTTAATTATTTATTGTTGTATCACCTGTGTGGATCAAACGATCCGCACACTGAACAACAGTGGAAATCCTTCAACGAGGCCCTATGCCGCACTTATTGCATCTTAGCTCATTTTAATAATTAACACCTTCTTTCCCTTAAATAGCCGTCCCTTAACTTATGTTTTAACCTGTTGGCCAAAAGAACGCGAGATAAAATACCTCCGGTAATGAAACAATTCTGAAACGAACTTTTTTCCACAATGCGATGGGCACACGTGGTTTGTTTTCTTACTGTCACCCTCCTTCCAGCAAACATGCGGCCGCGCGCGCGTTGATCAAGTATGCTTTGCGCGATGCTCTGTCAGGCGTCGGTTTGATTTATTAAGGTACCATATCAGATTTTCTGGCTTCGATTTTTTTCACCAATAAAATTAAAATAGCGGCTTTAGGAAAAGAATTCGGGAAATGGTTATTTAGAGAGAATTGTAGAGAGGATCTAGGAGCATCGTTTTGATACATAAAACAAACCATTTACCTGCCATTTACGCAAAATAAATGCAAAAAACCAACAACACTAGGGCAAGGAAAAAATGTAAAGGCTCTGTAGGCAGACTTAACTAAAGTTTAAAAAATTTCAAAAATCATTTTTTATCGTGAAATTTACTCAGCTTTCACATGAAATCAGAAGCGAAGCTTTTCGTGATCACAATCATGAGATAAATCGATTTTAGTGTAGAAACTCCTCAAAACAGTAAATTCTACTTAACTCGGTTTAGGATGAGAATTCGACCATGCCGTAGAAGACTTTTTTTCATGTTTCGGGGTCCTTTAGAGAACCACCAAGTATCCGCATCCATGAACCAAACACCCTGTATATATAAAAAATTTCGACGGTTTTGTTCGAACGCGAATCAGTTCAATACGGAGCGTCGTATCGAGGTGCTTTTTGTTGCGTTGGGTTCGTAAAAGTCCAAGGAAGGTTCTTACGCCAAAAAGTGACAACTTTGGCCACTCTGAAACCGATTCCGGAAAATCTGCAGATTATATGGGAAAAGCTGCGTAAAATCAAATTTTGATCACAGGAGGCTGAATTAGCAAACAAGCAAGAAACGTCATTAACCAAAAAAGGCCGGACGAAGTTTGCCGGGAAGAGCTTGTATGATTATAAATGCAGAAAAATGCGTTTTAGATTGTTTTAAGTTGATTTGACTTCTATTTTCATTAAAATTTTGAAGATTTCTGAAAAAAAAAATTTTTACGCCCTGATTTTTCGAACCAATTTCGAAGGGGGCGACATAAACTTTGAAAAATATTTGCAACGGCCTAATTACCACATTTTTTTTAACGATTTAAAAAGTAAACAACACCGGTTAAGCTAAAACTGAAAAAGTGTTGTGCCCTAGAATTTTTTTTCTTGAACAAATAATGTTGGACACACGAAAATAATCAGTCCTCAAAATCGTGAATTAAATTCACGAATGCGAGAACCACGAAGGAATATATTGACGTTTATATTGCAAATGCACCATACTCATGAATAAATTCTTTCGTAGTTCTCATATTCGTGAAATTAATTCACGATTACGAGAATTGATTTTTTCTATGTATGGTAAAAATTTACAGCAGTTTTCCAATTTCAAAACTCTAGTATTTTGAAAAAGAGTTTGCAAATTTCAATGCATAAAGTTGATTATGTAAGGGGAAATCGAGCTGAAAATATTTCAAAGGCCATATTTTTAACTCAAAAATGTAAAAAATTCAAAAGAAAGGTATATGTTTTAATGTTAAAATAATTCCTATTTCAACGAAGCTCAAAATACGACCATACATTTTTCACAATTTGGCTGATTGTGATTCACAGCCAAATTAACGTAAAAATAACATATCGTTGTACATTTTTTTTAGTCTGAAAGGTATGACTTAAACTTCATTATACAACGGTCCAAACTTTAACGTGTATTTATCTTAAGAAGCTCTTCTAGAACTTCTTTAACTTTTTGCCACTTGAGCGCCTCTTCTTTGATGAAAAAATAAAATCAGCATTTAGCATGAATTTTCAAAAACACTTCGGTAGAAATATTCATACAATTGACTTTGGTGCCTCAATTTATTTTCATATTTTAAACAAAATTATCCAGTTATTTTTAATTCTATTTTATAATTCGGCGCCCTTTCTGTTTCAAGAATCTAATGAAGATGTTATGGCTGACATGAAAATTTTGTACAATCATCGATTTTGGCGCCCCCAAAGGGCCAACCGCGCCAACCCCTTTTATGCTCGGAAAATGTATGATTCTACAGACTCCTAAAAAAACTGTGTAGGTTAATAAATAAATGACTAGAATCTTATCACAATTACCATTTTGAATCAAAAAGTTATTTAAAAAAATATTTGCAGTCATTTCTTAACAAACACATTTAAGAATTATTTTCCTTATTTTGTTTAATTTCCTATAATAATTTTCAATACAAACTATTGCATTGATTTTAAAGTAATAACTACTCTCGCAGAAAAACCACCCAAAATTCTTTATACCAAAAAGTTGGAACGATGTTTTCGATCGCAAAAATCACAGATTTGATCAAATTGAGTTCTGCAAAGCTCTAGGACCTTACAAATAACTATACTGCCGCTCGAAGCTAGTCCGTCCCATATGTAATTTCGTCAATTTTGAGGTAATGATGCAGTTCGGTTCAAAATCATGTAAACTATCAGAAATACCAATAAAATTTAGTACTTTCTTCTAGAAAACTGGAGAAAACCCACTTTTTCGTAAAACTCTAACACGTAGCCTTATGGGCGGGACAAATTTGACATGCGTTTTTCTCGGCTTGCTGTTTTTACATATTGGACGGACTCGATTAGAGCGGCAGTATAAGAATCGTCTTTTTCATTGGATCATCTGCGCTATAAAATTTCGCGTATAAGCAGTAAATAGGTCTGTTCATTTAGTGCAATTTACCCCGCTATTTGCACAACAAATGGATGTGAAAACAGCACTCGAGAGTGCAGTCGAACTGTTGTGCAGCTTGAAAAGCACTTTTCCGCACCACATGACACACGTGTGTAAGCAGCTAGCAGCAAGGTTGCGTCACAGCAACGCTTCTCCCTCCGAAAACCACAAAGAACCATTCGTTGATTTCCGGAGGAGCAGCTCCGGAAACGGGCCGGAAGTCGCAACCACACAACCTTTGGCAACCGGAATCATGTCAGCAGTATGGCCTCAAAACCTAGATTTGCGATGGGTGCTGCTGGCCTTATTTCGATAGCACAGCCAAGTTCTTGACAGCGTTTGTGCTTTTTTCCTCCGATAAAGCAGCTGCAATCACTCCTCGTTTGGCATTTTCCAGCACAAGTGACACTTTTCCTGCGCCCGAGGGGGCGGGAAGATGGTATTATATTGACACTGACAGGGCATTTGTGTTGACACACTATCCGAGTGACAAACACACTCTCGCACTCAGACACATGCTCAAAGTAATGTTTTCCCAACGAATTCAATCAGATTTTCCACTTGATTGAAATTCATCTGTCGCGCAGATTTTTCCCCTCTTCTCTCTCGAGGGGGTTGAGCTGGCGCCATCGCGGGATATCGGCGGCAGAACATCGACATTGCATTGAGTGGGTGGGTGGATGCTGTATTGTCGAGTTGAGCTGATGCTGCGAGGTGCTTACTTGGGAAAAGCGGAAAATCGGAAAATGCAATACTTATGTATGAGCTGCGAGTCGTGTGTGATTGGATTTTTGTTTGCTCATTTAGTTGGAAAAGTGACGCAAGCGAGCACTTGCGTATGGATATTGGATTTAGCTGCATAAAGAATGGTTTATTGAGACGACATGTGTGACGTTCAATTTGTTTGATTTACTTTTGTGATTATAGAAGTAAATAATCAAAAATGAAGTGAATATTCTTTTTCCCTAACTTGTTTCAAAATTCAATATGATCATATTTCTGGATTCGACAGAATAATACCGTTATTTGCCCTATAGCGAAAAAATAAACAACGATGCACAGCAAAAAACTACACAGTCCGCATGTAAACGATTTGTTGGGGGGCTTGGTCCTTCGGGCTTGGTGTAGATCCTTTCGATAGCTCGTGTGGAGGGAAGGAAGAGTGAACCCCCAATCAAGTTCACCGTGGCGACTCCGGCCAGCCGTAGAAGCCCTGAAACCGGCAGGTAATGACACCGGTGGAATCTCTGCTTCTCCAATTCTGGCCGTCCAAGTGGTTTTCCGAAATAAGAACTCGCGGTTTAAACGAAGTGTACCGTAAAACAAGACGTTTATTTCCATACTACAATTTATTATAATTTACAATATTTACAGCCGTGACGGTGGGCCTAAGGTCCGTGCCGTCCGGCGAACCGTGTAGGACTGATGGGTGATAAAAGCTTGCAAGATCCCAAGTCAGAGATCTGCTCATGCGATGTTTTGTCGTCTCCTGTCCCTAATTTCCATTTGGATTGTCCACAGGTCGTGTGATCTTCTAAGTGTTCCTCAACTGTATGTGTTACAAGTATCTTTGGAAGTGTAAGAAGTGTCGCATTTGGATGACCAACAGAATGGTGTGGAAAGTGTGAGAAGTGACGATAATTTTTGGCCAGGGATGTAGCCTTTGACCTGCCCTGATATCCCAACATTCTCCCCGCCCTGAAATAACCATTTCTGAAAAAAAAATCCTAAGTTTGTGTTGGTCTTGCTAACTTTGTTCTTCCTGCAGCTGTGAACTGCCCTAATGCCCTTATACTTGCAAAATTTAATGTGTCTACTACCGATCAACCTTTTCTTGCGTGTGTATTGCATTGCCTCTCGTTTGGTGTGTGTGCTTCGAAGTATGATGCCCTGGTACTTGGACGTCCCAATTCTTCCTTGGCTCGCCGACGGTGTTCCAACCGCCGATCTTGGTTTGGGTTTCCTCTGGGTTCTGGTCCTGGTTATGGTTTATTTTAAAGAAGTCAAAACCATCAATTTCATTTAAATTTTTTTTTTTATTTGAAAGCATGCTACTGAGCAGTCTCTGAGATTTTGGTCATTTTTTTGTATTTGTTTATCCAGCTGAAGTTGTAGGTAAGGATAAGGACTACACAAAAAAAAATGTTACAGTGTAAAAAAAATGTCGGTGATTTTAAATTTCATTTTTTGTCATTAAAACTTGATTTGCAAAACAATACATTTTTTTTTTATTTTGATATATGTTTAAGGGGACATTAAATGGAAACTTTTCAGAAATTTCCGGTCTGTGCTAAAAATCTTTGACCGATGTATGAATTTTTGAATCAATACTGATTTCGACAAAAATAAATCGAATGAAATCTCAAAGAATTGTGATGCGTCTATTTTTGACCAGTTTTTTAAACATTTAACTTTTTGATTAACTTATAAAAATATAAATTACTTTTTTTGCCAACTTCCATGGATTCTACAACATTAAGAAACAAGTTTACTTCCCCAGTTTACATTTGTCAGTCGAAACATTCTTTATTGTTGTCAACATAGAGCATACAAGTGATGTCTCTAAAGCTCGAGCACCGTGACCTATTTTCTTCTTCAGGCAAACAACACACTCACTATTACGATGTCAAACCCGCTATTTTTCACATTTTTTCGATGTGCCATTTGAAAACAATGCTGAAATTGAAACAGACACAAGTTCTCAACCTTCCACTACATTTTCCTGTCGATTTTCCTGCTTCCTCCAACGACAGTAGCCCGTCAAGAGGCTCAAGAAAATTGCAAACTAAGTGTGTTTGTGTGTGTAATATTTGTATGTATCAGTTAGGCTTCATCCATAAAGTATGTCACGATAAAATCAGCCAAAATTATTCTACAATTTAGATAACGCGAGCAAATTTCAAATCTCTTCGCAGCACACAATACACGACAAAAATGCGAAACAAAAGGCACACAAAAAAAATCACTTTTCACTCCGAATATTTGTTACGACCACGCGCTCCCTTTGTCAATTATGCACTCTTAAAAAATGTCCATACAAAATATAGTGATATTATGAAAATTTACTTTTTATCATCTAAGTAATAATTTTTTTCGTGAAAACGATAAAATTATTAGTAAAATATTATTATTTAATCTAAAAATGGAAGATACCTTTCAAATATATTCTAATCTGTTGTATCTAAGTGATAACAGTTCAATTGTTAGCAAATTAACATGTTTTTTCATGCATTGTTCCTCTTGCCCTAACGGGTTGTTTGTCTTGCCCCACTAGTTGAGTAGAACGTACGGAAAATTAAAAATTTTAAAATCAATTTTTTACATTAAAAAACAGGATTTTTTGAAAACTTGTTCTAGCAAAGTCTTAATCAAGACCTAGAATAAGATGATTATAATAAAATCCGACAGATTTTTAAACTTTGTAATGGGTTATAACGAGCATTTCCTTAGCTTGTTACACTTGCCCCACTTTCCCCTATGAAGAATTGTTGCTAGCAATGCAATTAGCTGATTCTACTACCACATATTCGCCAAAACGACGTAAACGCCACGGGGCATAAGATTTGATGAAGTTTTTTTTAAACCCTTTGTTTTCTTATAATATTTGGAAAGTACAAAATAAGGCTTAGGGTTCGTTTTAAGGCTCATTTTATCAAAATGCAATTTTTCCTGGATCAGTAGTGTCCCTACCAATGACATGCACTTATAAAAATCTTGTTCAGGTGGGGCAAGTGTACCATATGGATTTTTAGTATGGAAAAAATTACGAATTGCTGCAACAACATATTTTATTGGGAAATAAATACATAAAAGTACTTAAAAACTAATAAACAATTGTTTAAAAAAATGTCCATGCAAAATATAGTGATTAGCCTGTCCCATTTTGAGGTCATGTCGAGGAATTTCAGGTGCTCACTTCTTAAATGATAGATTATGATGTTAGGAACAATGTTTTCTTAGACAAGAAAAAATAATAAAATACTTTCTCGCACCCCCTAGTCGATTTACTGAAAAAAGTCACTTTTTTGAACAAATTTTCTAAAATCGCTTGGAATCAATACAAAAACTGTTTCGATCAGGTGTGTATTATCTTCAAACGATAGGTTTTTGTCCATAGATTAAGATGCACTATCAATATTGGACCAAAATTTAAGTTTTTGGACTTTCCCAGGCGGATTTGTGTCGAAAAAATCGCATTTTTTCGAAACTTTTTTCAGAAATGTTCATTTAATTTAGGGTAGCATATTTTTCCCAGTAAAACCAATACATGCAGCTTGTAGGAAATTTCATGGCGAACATTTTTCCCTTTGAGAAAATGCAATTTCGACACTCCAGAGCCGAGATATTTGAGTTTTAGTGAGGAAAAAAGTTCCAATTTTCAAAATTTCTCAGAATTCAGAAGCAAGGCCTACTAATTACACGATGTAGCAAGCATATGTCTCAAAGGTCAGGGTATGCTTTTTTATAGTAATTTTGGCCGCTGAATCCGAATCTGAAATCAAATTTCGTGTAAACAGTGATGTTTTGGAGCTACACCCTTTTGGAATGCTATTTGCGTGTTTAAGAGGCAGTTTTTGTAAATGCTCGGTTTGTTCTAGAGGTCGTATCGAGGTGCTCCGATTTGGATGAAACTTTCAGCGTTTGTTTGTCTATACATGAGATGAACTCATGCCAAATATGAGCCCTCTACAACAAAGGGAAGTGGGGTAAAACGGGCTTTGAAGTTTGAGGTCGAAAAAAACATAAAAAATCTTAAAATTGCTCGCATTTCCGTAAAACTTCATCAATTCCAACTCTCTTAGATGCATTCGAAAGGTCTTTTGAAGCACTTCAAAATGAGCCATAGACATCCAGGATTGGTTTGACTTTTTCTCATAGCTTTTGCAAATTACTGTAAAAAATGGTTTTTTAAACCTCAATATCTTTTTGCAACAGCCAGCAACACCAAGTTAGGGAATTTCATGGACTATAAGCCTACGGTAATAACTTTTTGGCCAATCGCAGTTTTTCGCATAGTTTTTCGATTTTTCTATAATAAACATTTTACAACGTTAGTTATTGTCCTGTAGGCATCCATAGCGGCACTTTTTAGTCTCCCTTTTGTCATATTCGAAATCCTCGGAAAATTCAAACTTCAATGCCCGTTTTACCCCACTTCCCTTTGTTGTAGAGGGCTCATATTTGGCATGAGTTCATCTCATGTATAGACAAACAAACGCTGAAAGTTTCATCCAAATCGGAGCACCTCGATACGACCTCTAGAACAAACCGAGCATTTACAAAAACTGCCTCTTAAACACGCAAATAGCATTCCAAAAGGGTGTAGCTCCAAAACATCACTGTTTACACGAAATTTGATTTCAGATTCGGATTCAGCGGCCAAAATTACTATAAAAAAGCATACCCTGACCTTTGAGACATATGCTTGCTACATCGTGTAATTAGTAGGCCTTGCTTCTGAATTCTGAGAAATTTTGAAAATTGGCACTTTTTTCCTCACTAAAACTCAAATATCTCGGCTCTGGAGTGTCGAAATTGCATTTTCTCAGAGGGAAAAATGTTCGCCATGAAATTTCCTACAAGCTGCATGTATTGGTTTTACTGGGAAAAATATGCTACCCTAAATTAAATGAACATTTCTGAAAAAAGTTTCGAAAAAATGCGATTTTTTCGACACAAATCCGCCTGGGAAAGTCCAAAAACTTAAATTTTGGTCCAATATTGATAGTGCATCTTAATCTATGGACAAAAACCTATCGTTTGAAGATAATACACACCTGATCGAAACAGTTTTTGTATTGATTCCAAGCGATTTTAGAAAATTTGTTCAAAAAAGTGACTTTTTTCAGTAAATCGACTAGGGGGTGCGAGAAAGTATTTTATTATTTTTTCTTGTCTAAGAAAACATTGTTCCTAACATCATAATCTATCATTTAAGAAGTGAGCACCTGAAATTCCTCGACATGACCTCAAAATGGGACAGGCTAATAGTGATATTATGAAAATATACCATTTATCATCTAAGTAATATTTTTTTCGTAAAAACGATAAATTTTTCAGTAAAATTTTATTATTTAATCTAGAAATGGAAGAAACCTTTTAAATACATTCTAATCTGATGTATCTAAGTGATAATAGTTCAATTGCTAGCAAATTAACATGTTTTTCCATGCATTGTTCCTCTTGCCCCAACGGGTTGTTCGTCTTGTCCCACTAGTTGAGTAGAACGTACGTAAAATCACTAATTTTAAAATCATTTTACATTAAAAAACAGGATTTGTTCAAACAAAGTCTTTGTCAAGACCAAGAATGAGATGATTATAATAAAATCCGACAGATTTTATAACTTTTTAATGGGTAATAACGAGCATTTCCTTAGCTTGTTACACTTGCCCCACTTTCCCCTATTTTCATGACAAATTGTATTGATCCTTGCACTGTAACTTGGATTTGGCCCGCACTTTTCTCTCGCACTTTTGACAACAAAATTTCTAAAAACTAGGCAACCAGCAGTTGTTTATTTACATTTCCAGTCGCAGTTTCCACCAAACTGGACAATCGCACTATAAAATTGCGATTGACAGGTCAGCAACATCGGCTCGCTTTGATCATTTTTTGAGAAAATTAAAATTTCCCAAGCCAGTTTGACAAGTCGCAATAGTGCGAACGATAGCAATAATTTAGTGCGAAGTCCATGTTAGTGAGAATTGCGCAATACAAAGAAACAATTTTTATTCGGTCGTTTTGAGGTTTCCAGCTTGGATTTTTGTGTTATTTCAAAGAAAGCTATAAATCTGGTAAATTTGGGTTGGAAACTCTTTATTTAGAGTCTCTTGAGGCACATTCATAAGGAATTTGATGAATATGAACATAAACCGATCGATTTCCACAGACTTTTCTGAAGAAAAATCCCATGAAATCGAAAAAAAATCTTCAAAAAAAAGTAGCTGACGAAATATTTCGCCGGATCCCGCAAATTGTCGGGAAAGAGCCTTCTTACATGGTGCCAAATATCAGACTTGCCGATTTTTTTTTCTTCTTAAGTTTGTTCTAGGAAACACACCGTGAAATCTTTTGAAACGCATCATAAAAGAACAAAATTATTCTACATTGTTGCTAATCCAACATAAAAAGAAACTTGTTGACAAACGAAACTTTGTCGTACACAATGTCTATAAAAAGAGAGCAAATCTTTCAAACATATGTTTTCAAAGTGTCACTAAGTAGGATTTTCCACACTTCACCACTACCTGTGCATCTGTCCAACGGATTAGAGGGGAAAAGTTGTCGAGCATCCACCGGAAGCTCTTCCAGAAATAGCAACCAAGTTCATGTTTTCCAAAAAAGTTCAAGATTTATTTCTGCCATCGCAAATCAATAGCGGGAAACCCTTTTTGTTATAATAACATATAATTCCAACAATAAATAGCCACCTCACATCCGAAATAGACCCGACTCTCAACCACCACACCAAATAGCGTTTCCCACTCGAGTGGGAGGAAAATAGCACCCTCTGAGTGCTGTCTCCATAGTTGTGGGGGGCTGGGTCGGTGCTTTTGGTAAACTTTCCACTCGAGTCAAACAACGCGCGCGCACCGGGAGATGAGGACAACAAAAGGACTTCACTTTGCGCGAGTGGGTGGGAGGGGGGCTTGGACGACGGATAACGATGTTTGGTTTTGTTTTGAACTTGAAGCTGTTGCAGCTGCTCGATATCCTGCTGCTGCTCGGATGCGCCATTGTGTTGG